>NC_087439.1:73451703-73754733 GCF_036321535.1 Camelus dromedarius
GTTCATTCCTTGAATCTTGGGAAATGTCAATGTAACGTCAAAAGTTTTATTTTATTTTATTTTCCTCCTGGAGGCACCTGTGCTATTTAATCATATCCACAAATAACTATAAATGAAGCAAAAAATCCAATTGCTGTGAATTCCAGGAAAATAAAATATTCTCCAACATTATTCATGCAGTTGCTTCCATACTTCTTCGCATAACCATGCCACACTTCAAGTAAAGCGGGTGTGAAAGCAAACATTAGCTACTCACTAAAGTCTAGCTACTTGCCTTCTTCCTAGGAAGAGCTGGATTACATTTTACAGACTCCCTTTGCAGTTAGATGTGGCTGTGTGACTGAATTCCAACGAATGGGGCATGAGCAAACATGATATATTATCACTTTCAGGCTTCGTCCACCAGAAGCTTCCATGTATGCTCTTCCAAGCTTTGTTCCCTTTCTGGCTGACCAAAATAAAGGTAATCATGGGAGCTGAGAAATATAGGTATTGGGGGGGGAACCCCATTTATTTGGCTGCTTAAAATACCAGGATTTTTACCTGCTCCGATTGTCATCTTATCAGGAAGAAAATTTATTGTTTTTGAGATATTATACATTTGGAGATCCATTTGTCATAGCAGTTGGCATTTTTCTATATAATTCAGACAGCATTCCTGAAAAGCCTGAAAATCCGTCCATCATAAACGTAATGCTTAATTGACCCAACATACTGTCTATTTTATTCTGAACATATCAGAAATCTCTGTAAAGTTTTCCTGAAAAGTTCATATCAGTGATTTCTATCTATTCTTTCATTGGCAAGAGAATATTAGTTGACACTAAGAAATGGGATTTCTAGAGATAGGTTTACTTACCATAGAAACAAAAAAGAAGAAACGGGTCACTTAGGTGGTGGAAACAGAGGAAACAGATTTAGCAAATAAAAATAGAGGATTCCCAGTCAAATTTGAATTTCAGATAAATGAAGAAAAAATTTTAATTAAGTATGTCCCACTTTACCACTTATGCCATTTTGGACAATTTATACTAAAAAAAAAAAGAGCCAAAATTTATCTGAAATTCAAATTTAACTGGGTGTTCTATATTTTATCTGGCAAGTCTAATCAGAATAAATATAGTCTAAGTATAAATTATTGTCCTGAAAAATCAGGTTGAAATTGAAGGCACTAGATAGAAATAAAGAGAATAAAAATTTTTAAATAAACTTAAATGATAGGGAGGAGAGATGTAAAATTGTCAACAAATAGATAATAGAACACTGAGAAGAAAATAATAATTAAAAGGGATAAAAATATTGGAATAAATGATAACAGAAACATCATATAAAAGAAAAATTTCATAAGACAAGGGACCATACATTAGTAAAGAAAGAGTGCAGTAAAATTGAAGAACATCAAAGAGAGAGAGATTCTAAGAGCTAAGACCTAATTCTAAGAGTAATTTCTAAAAAAAAAAAAAAAACTCAAAAGAATATCTTAAAAAATTTGAAATTCTAAAAGATCCTACAGGGGGAGGAAAAAAGGCAGATCATACACAAATGTGAAAGAATCAGATTTCTAAAAGACAATTCAGGCTAGATAATACAACATAATCCTTAAGACCAATACAAAGCCACTGAGTTCATCAGCAGAACGACACCACTAATTAGCTTGTCAGGCATGCATTTATTAGCAAGTCAGCCTTCATTCAAGAATTCATTAATTTAGTCAACAAATGTTTAGTAAAGTTTTACAAAATATCTTGTTATGCATTGATCTTCCTAAATGCTCAGTGTTTAGAATGTGAAAAGTGTTACATCCTTCTAAACCAGCATTTCCTGTTCATTGTAACAGAATCTGTGGTGTTCTATAGGTGCTCAACACCAATTTTTTTTTTTAATGGCCAAATATGTTGGGAAATGAAACATCTTGGAGACTAACACTGCATGTTGTATACAGAAGAGTAGAAAATCTAAGAAATCTAACTTTGTTTAAGTCAGCATTTCTTACTGAATACATTTGACCACAGAATACATTTTTTCCCCCAAGAATACCAAGTAACGTCTTTAGGGAGCCTAGTGATCTGGGGAAGTCGGTCTAGGAAAGCTGCTGTTTTCATAAAACATTTTTTTCCCTGAAATGTTTCATAACAGTCACTTATTGGATGGAATATGGAAATTACCTCAGCTATGATAACCATCTAAAGGAGAGGTACCATGTCCCTTCTCATTGTCATTTATTTAAGCACTTCTCTTATTTCCATAGCTGCTGGCTGTGTTTTTGCAAAAACAGCCACAAGAAAAAAACACAGTGAAGCAACTAAAGTTGGTGCTGAAATTTATACCCAACAGTTCTTAACTGCAGAAGTATTAAAATTACTATGGTACACATGGGGACTCATCGGGCCAGGATTTACTATCATTGAAATCACCCCTGAGTAGCTGAGTACATTACAAACACAACACTATAAAGGGGACTGCAATATGGGAACAATGTGCTGGGAAAGCGTTTCAGTAAATAAAGACTCAGAAGACTTTATGGCTTTTGGTAATACTTGTCACTTAATACAGTTTATAAAGATTTGCTTATTAAATTTTGTAGGGCAAAATAACACATCTTCCCGTTTCTCGCAGTGATGTTGACATAGTTTTCAAAAAGCTGCAGCTGCAGTCTTCCTGGACCTCCCTCCCCCACTTTATTACAATACGTGTTGTTCTGAAAATTTCAGTTCAGCTATAAACAATCTACTTTATCAACAACATGCTTTTGCACTTTTTGAAATGGTGCTTTGAGGCAGATAAATGAAAATAAGTATGGCATTGAGCCAATAAAAATTCTGCAAACTATACCTTCAGTGGAGTGCAGACCAAGGCAACACCCTGTATTTATTTATTTATTTACTGCTGCTTCTGAAATCCACTTCTATCCTTACAATAGCTGCTTTATTTTGTTGGCTGTTTGTTCTGATCTTGGCTGGCACTTTTAGATAGCAGTGGCTCACACACTTTTAATCAATACCAAAAGAGTTTTGTTGGGTTTTTTTTTTTTTTTTGAAACCTGGTATCTTTTCAATTGCCTTATGTGTCTATAGGGTAAGTAGAAGTTGAATTCTAAACTTTAGGACATAGCAAAAGTGCTACTTATTGCCCCAAACTCAACCATTTGAATGGATAGGGCCTCAGATTCTAAACTGAAGTCTGTCAGCTCTAAAACATCTTAATATAAAGGTAGTCATACATAATACATATTTAATATATAATAAATTATGCATCTACTCCATTTGTTGCCTATTTTTAACTCAATAGTTCTTCCAGTAGTTTGCATAAGCACCTTTCCTCGTGTTTCTGGGATTCTTCACAAACTGCTTCAAAAATATCTGCTAATTGGAATAACATTGAAAAATAAAAGCATTATATGTTGTGAAAGAAAAGAGACTGTGAAATTGAATTTCTCAGCTTTATATTGGTTTGGATTATGAGATCTTCAAATTTCATTTTAATTCTCCGTAAGTAAATTTTAATTTTATGCACACTAATGAAAGATTTACTATTTGATATTAGTTTGGAAATACCCAACTACAAAGTACATTTGAACTTCATGGGCTTTCAATTCTAAAAGGAAGTCCTTGGGGATCCCTTCTTAGTAATTAATAATTTTATTGAGTTTGGGGTCAAATTAAATATGTCCACAATCCAGAGTCCTCCACAAACTTAGCAAAATTTTATTTATTCTTTTTGATTATAATTAAAGTGACTTGTTTAATAAGCTAAGAAGAAAAATTGAAAAGTTGAAGAGGCAGATCATGAAGGTTTAACATTAAAAAAATAAATTTTAAATGGATGCAATACTTGCACATAATAAAAAAAATAGTAAATTCTGTTTTATCTGTTTGTCTTTAGTTTATATTACATGAAATATGAAAGATGTTCATTCCAAAAAACTTTATAAATTTAGCAGTTAAAAATTGACTGTTCATATATTTTTAGTTACAAATCCAACTCCAAAATTATTTGATAGTTTATGACATACATAAATTTATTTGCAATTAAGTGTTGTGAAAAATAAGCCTTAACATATTTTCCCTGTCCCTGTCAACAAGAAGTACATGCTCCCCTCACCATGGGGAATTTCTAGAAATTAAAGTATTCTTGAGTTTTGAGTTAATGACTAATAGTTCTGTGTAGTCTCTTTCAATATATACTTTCAATTATAAGTTTGGAAATTATTATACTTTAAAGTATATAGCTCCAGGGAATATATATTAATAAAGTTGATATATCAGCACATTTTTACATTAGAACTCACAAATTAAGAAATGGAACCATAAAAGACTCCTGCGTAAGAAAGTGAATACCAGTGATGAATAATTCTAAGCAGCATATTCACGACATTTCGAAAATAAAGTAACTTTGGACACGTTGCTGTGACATCTACACTCCCATCACACTCGGCTTCCAAATCAAAATTGGATTAGAGCCATTCTACTTTGTACTTGAATACAAAGAGCAAATAAGAGAATTCTGGGAAAGCACAAACAGGGAGCTGAATTTCTCAACCACATGAGGAGTAGAATTAAGGTTCATTTCCACCCACATACATACACAACAAAAGGAGTAATTAAAGGAAGTATAAATTCGTCTTTAATGGATAACAAATGGCAAGGTTATCTCAGTCCACACGAGCCCCCACTCTTTAAAGTCACCCATCCTCAACCTGGCACTGGCCTCTGAGGCATTCACCAAGAACTTGGGCGCTTGGTTTGTGCTTTTCCCCTCCTTCCTGCCTTCTGCAACCACCACAGTTGACAATGCAACAAACACCAGCCAGTGAAAGAATTCTGTATATATTTAGCAGGTAAATTATAGGAATGGGCTGATAGGACAAAAGTGTGACATTCGCCACAAACCTCTGTGTATTAAAATCCTACCACATGGCACCTTTCACCTTTTCCTGAATATCCTTTGACTGTTTCATGACTCTATCCTTTGCGTACATACTCTACGCTGGTTATCTTGAGTGACCTTCCCTTAGACTCAAGTTTTGCAAAACTCCCACTTACTCAAAGCCCAAGTGTCGTCTGCCTTCTCAACAAAGCCTTTCCCAGCTCTGGGAGGCAGAATGACCGCACAGTTCTGTAATTATCCATCTATGCAGATAATACCTCACTTATTTTTGAATGTTTTGATGACAGGAATCATGCTTTATTTCAGCTTTCAGCAGTACGGTTTACTGGATATTGTTGAATAAGTAAAAGAATAAAAAAGACGATTCAATTACAACTCAGCAACTGTCTATTAAACATACACATAATACAAGAAAGACTTTGTTTTAGGGCTATAGGAGACACTAGTTAAACAAGACATGGAACTAGTTCTCCAAAAACTCACCCTCTATAAGACAGAGGCAGGACAAATCATGATAAATGCTATAACAGGTACTCAGACCCACCAAGTACCTGTCACAGATTTGTGTGCAGAGTGATGTAAATGATTTTATATCGGGTCCAGAGAAAAGTACAAGCCACCATCATCATCATCATCACCACTGCTGTTTTATTGAGAACTTACACAGTGCTAAGAATGTTAAAAAAACATTCCTTTTAATCATCAGAAAACAGTATGATGTAAAAAATATCATTATCCCCATTTTGCATATGACTCAGAGGGGCTAAGGTACTTGTCTGTCCACACACCTTGCAAATTACGTACTTAGGATTTGAATACAGACTCTGAATCCCACATACTCTTAATCTTTCTGAGGTCAAAGCACTTCATCCAAAATTCACTTTGCCTTAAACATCCTTTCTAATATACTTCTTCATAGGAAACTCTTTGGCACAATTTTTATCTGACTAACACTCAATCCTTCAGGTCGACTCTGGGCCGAACAGGTTAATTAACAAATTCAACATGGTGACACCTCAGCACAAACGTTCACAGAGTGAGTGTATTCCCTCTTCTAGGGTTTGACCACACTCTGTTTAAATAACTTAACTAGCAACTTGAACATCTGGTGCGTTTATTGACTCTCTCAGCATTTTAGCAACAGATCCTAAAATAGGGAATTATCAGTTCCTACTTCCTCAATCTTATGCTTTTTAACACTGAGAAACTGAGGCGATATCCTGAAAAATAGATCCTGTAAATACCCAAAAGCAGTTGTTTTGCTAGAAGTAGCAGGAGTAGTGGCACTATTACACAGATGTGCACATTTTTTAAACTTGTAGAAAAGCTAACGCACAATTGCTTTTAAACACAGGCCCCTTGTGAGAAAGAAAATTGCCTGGATGTGTATGTACAGTTGAATGTGGAATTGGATTTTCTCTGTTATGTACACATGGGAAATATCATTTGAGGGAGGAAAGACATGGGCAAGCAGAGCTGTAATTGAGGGGTACATATAACTGATGCATGAACTTTGCAAAAAAAAGTTCATATATGTGAAATGTGACTTTTGTAAGAAGGACAAGGTCAGGGACACTAAAGGCAGTGTTCTTCAGCTCTGAAGGATGGAAGGCAGGCGAGAGTCACTCAGGGACACTTTGAACACGACCCAGTCTTTGCCATGAGTTTTCTCCACATTCCAGTTTGGGTCTCTTCCCTCCCACTCTACACAGCTGCCTTTTCCACTTCTAAGTGCCATCTCTCTTCTAGACACAGAGAACACAGTCTAGGGGAAAGAGACAAGAAAGCCTGAACTTTGCAGCCTGTAAATGAGAACACTGTGGAGGAGCTATTTAATGCAAATGACATAACCAGCAAGGCCCAGGAAAGCTGAGCAGAATGGAGCCTGGGAGGCCGCCTCTCTCCACCCGCACGTGGCACACCCATCGGCACTAACAGGGCTTGAGCATTCATACCGAGGGGCTGCAAACCCCTGGGCAGAGACAGGCAGTATACACACCAGACATGGAAAATGTATGAGTAAAAACAGATTAACTGACAAAAAGTTAATTAAAACTGCTCTGATTATGAGGTAGAATTTAACAATTACTTTAAAAAATGCAGTGTGACACCGTGCAGCGCTGCAGCTGAATTAATCATGAGTGAGGAGAGCCATGTTTAATTTTTGTGTGCATGAGAAAAACACTCGACAGATTTGACAATTAGAGCAGGGCAACCGCCTTGCATGGCACAATGCGAGGCGGGTTTTCCCAGTGGTTTTTTGGGAGGGAGCTAAGCAGATGTGCTCAAATATTTACAAATGCACAATATTCTCATGCTCTTCAGCTGCCCACCCTGCTGATTTTGTAAGAAGTCGCCTTCAATCTGGAGGTCGCAGCGGGAGCCACACGTGCTGTTTCTCCCAACTCTAGGAGTGGCTCAGCCAACATCCCCCTGCCTCCAATCCCTGCACTCATCCAAAGAGCAAAGCAGGCCAGCAGGTGACAAAAGGACAGAGTTCTTTCAAACCCTCACCTTTCAGGATTCATTTTGCCCCGTAAAGCCGATGGTGCATGCAACCATCATGGTTAAAGCAGGGGCTGCGCTGAAATTGCCCCAACTGCCCCTCTGTTTCATAACTGTTCTCAATGAGCATTTCCCAAACCTAGCCCAGCTCTGTTTTAGGAGCTTCACCTATAGCTGTGAGGTAGCCTTGAAGGAGCACAAAACACCTGCCAGCAAGGCCCTCCATGAATGCTTTGCTTCTTGAATTCCAGGTTGTTAGACTGGGATATTTACGATTGAGAAGTCTTACAATTACCAGTACTATTATTATTACTGGCAGGTTTATTATTGCTATGGCATTTTTTTCTTTTTGCAATTTTATTGAGATATAATTCACATACCAAACAATGCACTCATTTAAAGTGTATAATTCAAGAGCGTTTAGGATTTTCAAAGCGCTGTGCAACCGTCACCATGATAAATTTTAGAAATCCAATACCTTGTAGCTATCATCATTCAATTTTCCCTTTCCTGCCAGCCTGAGGCAGCCACTAATCTTTCTGTTTGTATAGATTCACCTATTTTGAATATTTCATAAATGGAATCATATACTGTGTGGTCTTGTGTGTCTGGCTGCTTTCACTTTGCATATTTTCAAGATTATTGTCTTAGATTCCCTGGACTGCTATAACAAAACACCACACATTGGGTGGCTTATAAACAACAGAAATTTATTTCTCACAGTTCTGGAGGCTGGAATCTGAGATCAGGGTACCAGCAAGGTTGGATGAGGGCCCTCTTTTGGGTCGTAGACTTCTCCTTGTATCCTTACCTAGTGGAAGGGGCTAGGGAGCTCCGAGGGACTTCATTTACTTAAGGGCACTAATCCCATTCAAGAGGGGTTCACCCTCATGACCTAATCACCACCTACTAATGCTATTACCTTTGTTGTTTAGAATTTCAACTTACGAATTTTGACAGGACACAAATATTCTCTCAGACCGTAGTAACCATGTTGTAGTATGTATCAGTATTTGATTTCTTTTTATGGCTGAAAAATATTCCATTATATGGGTATGCCACATTTTGTTTATCCTTTCATCCATGATGGATGTTTCTACTTTTCAGTCATTATGAATAATGCTGCTGTGAATATTCATGTACAAGTTTTCATGTGGACATATGTTTTCATTCCTCTTGGGTATATACCTAGAAGTAGAATTGCTGGTCAAACAGTAACTCTATGTTTAGCTTTTGAGGATCTGCCAGACAACTTGCCACAGCAGTTGTACCATTTTACATTCCTACCAGCAGAGTATGACATTCTGATTTCCACATCCTCATGGACACTTACTGTGTCTTTTTTATTAAAGCCATCCTAGAAGATGTGACATGCTGTCTCACTGTGGTTTGGATTTGCATTTCCCTGATGACTAATAATGTTATGCATCTTTCATGTGCTTAGTCAGCATTTTTGTATCTTAGAAAAACACCCGTTCAGATCCTTTCCCCATTTTGTAATTGTTATTTGTAATTTGTTATATGTCTTTTCATTATTGACTTGCAAGTATTCTTTATATATTCCAGATACAAGTCTCTTACCAGATATATAACTTGTAAATATTTTCTCTCATTCTTTGAGTTGTATTTCTACTTTCTTAAGAGTGTCCTTTGAAGCATGCAAGCTTTTAATTTAGATGAATTCCAATTTATCTATTTTTATTTTGTTGCTTGTTTTTGATGTCATATCCAAGAAACTATTGTCAAACTCAAAGTAAAAACCATTTATTCCTATATTTTCTTCCAAGAGTTTTACAGTTTTAGTGCTTACATTTAGTTCTTTAACCATTTTGAGTCAGTTTTTAAATATAGTATAAAGTAGGGGATTAACTTCATTCTTTTGCATGTGGACATCCAGTTGCCCCAGCAACATTTGTTGAAAGATCATGAACAATTAAAAAATTACCTCTAATGCCTCCTTTAATTCAAGTCTTCATCACCTTTTACTGGTCTTTTTCTTTTTGCTCTGGGGGTGGGGCACCGAAGGACTCTCAATGGTACTGTAGTCATCATTATGTGCCCATCCCATTTTACTCTGCTAAAGTGTCACATTCCACCTACCACATTCTTCCCAAATGTCCCATAACTCTCCAAAGTGCAAGCTTCAGAGTCATAGGCTTGGGCTTATTTTGAGCTGTAGCATTTACTAATTATGTCAATTAGAGAAAGTTAGTCCACTTCTCTAGCTTATCTGTTATTTCCTTATCTGTTAAATGAAAGCAGTGATGTTGAAATGAAAACCATTGATGCTCTGCCCAGATTCCTGATTCCCTCAGATTTTTTTTCATGGGTAGCCATCCCCCAGCTCCTGTGTCTTTTGCTTGAAATGGCCTACATCAGAAAATCTTGGGAAGGCAGCCCTGGAGCCACTGGAACCATTCTGCCTGCCTGAGCAGAGCTGGAAGTGCCTAAGAGTCTAATAAGCCTTAGGGTAATCCTTACCCTAGGAGTATGAAAGCCTTTGCCTTAATGGCGACAACACCCAAGCTGTCATTTGCCCTCCTGGGTTCTTCTGAAGGATCAGGCTCAGGCTGGAACTTGGCCTGAGGTTGCACCTGCTTGGCTTCTTCTCTTGTCCTGCTTCCACCACTCCCTTACTGGCTTCTCATAAAGTGAGCAGTCCCTTAATAAAATTCTTGAACACAAATCATTACCTCAGGGGCCACTGGGGAAACCTGGCACAAGACAAGTATTTACCTCTTACAAATACTGTTGGAATAAATGAGATTTTATATTCCACATGCAAAATAATGAAGTCAGCCCCTCACTTTATTCCATATACAAACATTAACTCAAAATGGATTAAAGACCTAAGCGTAGAGCTAAAACTGTAAAACTCTTAAAAGGAAACATGAGAGTATCATGTAGACAATGTTTAGAAAATAGGAAGCACTGGATAAATGTGCAGTGGCCATTGTTGTGTAAATGGCTACTTAACACCTCAAATTTCTAAGGCTGACTACCAGGCACACAACGGCCAATCCATGAGTGTTTTGTATTGAATTTTAAGTTATTTCATTTTTGCTTCAATGCATGTTTCCTTGTCTTAAGAGGCCTTGTAAGGAGACTTTGAGGTTGAGGGCTCATCCTGCCTCTGTGCAGTGCAACATTCTAAAGTGACCCAGTCTGAGTCCACGATTCTGACCTTCTACTAAACAAACAAATCTGAACTGGTTTTAATTAATGTATGTGTCTTGTTATGGTCTGATATCATGAAAATGTATTTCAGAGGAGAATCATATACAACATCTCTGCATAACTGTATCTACCCTTAGTTCAGTCCAGATGTCTCATGCCCTGAAAGGAACATTTTCATTGAATGGAATAGATTTGGCTTTTATTTGTTGTCGTTTTATTTTCAACAAGGTAATGAAAGAGAAGATTTAATTCTATTAATTATCTGTAGGAAAGCACAACAATTACTTGTGTGTCATGCACAGCGTATGGGTTTCTCAAGGTCAAAAATAAATCTGTCTCCTTGTTCAAATTCCCTTTCATAAATTGTATATGGTAGGATTTTTTTGTTTGCTTGCTTGCTTGTTTTGCATTCACTGTGATGAGATTAGACACTTTAAAACTTCTGTTCATCTTTTTAAGAACAGTGCTATTGCAAAGGACTCAATGTACTTCCGTACTGTGCTATGGCAAAATATTTATAGAAAGTGTACTTGGATTACCTTGAAAATGTATCACTAATAGCTAGCTAGTTGTAATGTATACATAAATGATTATTTAATAAAGATATGCATAGGATTTATTTTCACATAGAAATAATAATGAGCAATGGTCTAGTGACATGAGTAACAAAGAGTTTCAAGCATCGTATCATTTGATCATCACAGTAGACATTCAGGCTATTTTCATGGGTTACAGCTAAAATGTTAAGGTTCAGATAGTTAAGTGACTGCTGTGTTAGAGATGAACAATCCACCAAATAGTTGGGCTCAGACTTCCATAGGGAGTAGCTGTTGCTAAAAAAAAAAAAAAAAAAAAAAAAACAAAAACCAAAAACAAACGGCTTCCCAGCCAATGGCTACATTTCCTAGGCTCCTATGCCTCCAGGTATGGCCAAGAGACTAGATCCTGCCAATAAACTGTCAGTAAACATAACGCGTGTCACTTCCAGGCAGGGTTTTTAAGAAGCAAGTCTGCATTCTCTATTATCGCTCCCCCTATCTAGCATCGGAATATTCGGAGACACTCATGGATGCAGGGATTACAGGATAGGAGAAACCCAGATACTTGTATCCCTACAGAAAGGAAAACCACATACCAAGTAGGACTTTCCACACTGAACTGACTTCAAAATTCATGCTTTTAACCATTGGGTAAATCTGCAGTGGTTTTCAAACATCACTGTGTATATTACGCCCCAGGGGAGCATTTTACAAATGCAGATTCTGACTCTAACTCAGACAGCACATTTCCATAAGTCAGTGTGAATCTGTGCTGTGGGTACTTCTATAACACTGCCATGTCGGGGCATCCAGCCCAAGTGGACACACCTCCTCCCATCATCCTCCCGGCCCCACCCCCATTAGACTGGAGAAATGCCTCTCTTCTAGATCAATTTCTTGTGCAGAGTAAGTTTTCAATATTTTAGAAGTTTTCTTTCATTTACGAATATATTATTCATTATTTATTATGTGGGAAATGGAAACTAGGAGAAAAAAAATTCCACATTCATGTTTCAGGTTCCCAAAGACTCAAACACCAAGGATGGTGCATCTGATAGCTATGACTTGGGTTATATGCCTAGGTTACCATGGGCTACACCATGAGGAGGAGAGGTAATCAAAGTGGAAGCCTGAAGACAGTTTAAAAAGGGATATGGAGGCAAGGAAACCAAAACATATCAAAAGTCCACTTTGGCTCTCAATTAATTCTGAGATCATATAAAGCAAGATTCGTTTTTAGGGCTTAAAGAAGCTCACATTATTCTTAAAATATTAGTCCAAAGTTGAAACACACTTAACATTATTATGGAATTAATTCATACTTAATAATCCATATTCATTCTTTCTGGCTCAAGGAAATACCAAGAATACTGACATAATTCTGATTAGGACTTCAGAGAACAGTCCAGAACTGAGAACTCATTGGAGATGTCAGAGATGAGAGTGCATTGACAAATGTCGTGTAGGGATTCCAAAATTTCAAAGGCTTAAAGGGAAAATCTTCAGACTGCTTATTTCCCTGCCAAAGAACACAAGGAAATCTGGAAGAATATGTTGAAAATATTGGTAATGATTAGAAAAGCCAGATCAATTTGTCTGTGGCACTGATTGGAAAAGAAGTTCAGTTGCAAGTTGTTGTCAAGATGCCCCTACCTAACAACTGTTAAAATAAACGGAATACACAAGGTGTCCTTGGAATGTTTTTCACCATTTCAGCACAGTGGATGCATCCCTTAGTTTCTTCTAGACTGAATTTTAACATTGGTGAAACTTTATTGACAATATTATGTTCCTAATTTCTGCATGACTAAATATATTATTTTCAGTTCTGAAACTCTGAATCTAAGTACATACAAATGAGCTGTTGTTCTTTTTTTCCCAAACATGTTCACTCTATTTTAGACATAAGATTAAGTAACATATCCTCACCATTACCAAGCTTCTACCTGTTTTTGTCAGTATTTCCTTTGATTTCATTTTGGTTTGTCCATAAGCACTGTGTGTGTTTATGAGTGTGTGCACAAACACATGCATATGTGTGTGTGCTGTTTGAGAATGTGTGTAAGGTTGTATGTGTGACTGTGTGTCTTAAGAAATTAAAGAAAATCACATAAAATAATTGTGTAAAACCAAATAACCATATGACAAATATTTTAATATAAGATGCTAAATTTATATAAAAAGAAAAAAGGGCCTATTCCTTTTATGAGTAAAAATTATCTCTTGAAAAGTAAAGTAATTTTTGGTTTGAAATTAATTATAAACTAACAAGGTAACATGTTACTAATTACTCAGTATTATTTTTATATTAGTATTATTTTTTACCTTTGTGATTGAAAAGTTTTTATGTGAAAAGTTATGTCTTAAAGTTGATCTGCAGAGCCAGAGAATACATTTTTTTTTCTTTTGTCAGCATTTACAAATCTTTTTCTGTTTTTGTGGCCATTATCTTTGCAATGAGTATTATGTTGGAACAAAAGACTGAAAAGTTCTAAAAAAAATTTAGCTGTTCTCACATTCGATTTATTCTTTTTTGTTATGAAATTTAAATTTTAAAAATGCAACAGGTTGTTTTAGTAGTGTTGGATAACAAATTTCTTGAAGATGTCCAGGAGACAAAAGTTCTATCAAAATGAGAAAAAACAACTAAGCGAAACTCCAAAACAGTTTATTTCAAGCACTAACATGAGCTGGCTTAGCAGAGTCTGCAAAGTGCCAAACCAACCTGGTAGCGAGGGAGAAAAAGTCATTCTCTTGCCTCATTTCTTTGGCTACGCGTTGCTAGTTTCGCTTTTTCAATGAAGTGCTTCAGCATTAGGGGGAAAAATATATAGTGTAGATTGAAGAGCTGAAGAGCTGGTTTTCTTCAATTAGGTAGATGTTTTTAAAAATACAGACTTTGAAGAGTTAGACTTTTCACAAATTGTAGTTAAAAACTGAACTAGTAGAACAAATGATGGCATTTTCCTTTTAAATCAGATACTTCCTTGACATATTGAGGCATCACTTTTCTCTTTGAAACACGCTTATTTAATAGTAAGATTTTGTCCTTTTTCTTAAGCATATGTTCTCTTTTCAAAATGAAATGTCTGTGTTCATCAAAAGAAAAGAGGAAAATAAAACAAAATTCATCAATTATTGAGAAAAATAGTAACTTTCCAAAAACTAGTAGGCTTTTTGAAAACTGACTTTAGATTCTGAAAAGACCAAAGGACAGGAAGTTTTGAGTTAGATTAGGCATTTTGTCATGATTCTACCATTTTATTAAATATGTAAAATGTACCTGATATTGATAATAAAATTTCAAAATTGAAAAAAATACAGTTTATGATAACTCATTGCAAATTAAGAAAACTGTCCGCTTAAAGTGTTGGAAATTAGAAATTGAAATCTTTGGTATTAGGTTTGTTACGGTACAGATGCATGTTAATACTCAATTATTACCATTTTACTTGTTATTGAGGTACAGCATAGAAGTCTGTATGGGTGGCTTCAGTTGAGTAGTTGATAATTTTACCTACTGTGTAAAAAAATGTTTTAAATTAAGGCAGTGAGATATGGCTATTAGTTTTTCTCTATGTGATAGAACAAATACATTATTTGTTTTTTCCCTTAATATACACTAATGATTAATAATGAAATAATAACTATTCAAAAATTACAATTCAACATTCTTTCTTGAATCCATCTTGAATGCTTCTAAAGATTCGTAAGTCAAGCAACATAATGTGATTATTTGCCATTTTTTGAATTTTAGTTCAACCCCTGGACAGATCATTTTCAATTCACCATCTTTTGTTTGTGTTGCAACATTCTGCATCTCTTGACACTTCTGCAGAATACCTGTTATAATGTTTGTCTCTTCACCTCTTCCATACCCTAGTGTTCACACCTCGAGGAATTATCATGTTACAAGTAAACAAATATGTTCTATCTACCAGTTTGCAAAAGTGGGCAAAACAAGTTTTTTTTACCACTACTCAACATACACTGTAAATACATCTCTTGCATGCTTATTAAGTTTTAATTGAAATGTTAAAAAAAGAGTCTAAATTACTATTGAATGATACAGCCTCTGTTAATTCTCTCATACTTTGTTTGGCAAGCAAACTATGACTGCTTTTTGTATATGAGAGGTATTGATGGCTCAAAAAAAAAAATGACCTAGAGATTTTACTTTCTTAGGAAAAAAAAAAAAGAAAATAGGAGGAAAATAAAATGTTTTTCATTTGATTTTAAGAGGACCAAATATAGGATAATAAAAATATACTTTCCAAAAAATACAATCTTTTGAAATGTTATGATGTATTTCTTTGGGAAAAGCTGGGGAATCTCCCCTAGAGTTTGATTCCAGGCGTGGAATAACCAGATGCAATTTTCTCTCTGTTTTGGAATCTGATTCAAGAGATTAATGAGGCTCTCCATTACTAACTTCCAATTTAGCTTATGGATTCTACATTTTCAGAAAAAACTAAATGTTTCATAAGAACCCAATTCAGGCAGTGAGTGCAATCAGAACAACTGCTGGCAGAAATTTATTGGGTGAAATAGAGAAATGAGATAAGCTGAAGCATATTTACCAGTCTAAAAAAAATACAACCCATTGTGTATATATTATACATACACCGCATCCTTACCCAGTCATCTGTTGATGGACATTTTGGTTGCTTCCATGTGTTGGTTATTGTAAATAGTGCTGCTGTGAACACTGAGAGCATGTATCTCTTCAAATTAGAGTTTTCTCCAGATATATGCCCAGGAGTGGGATTGCTGGATCACATGGTAAAAAAGAATGAAACAATGCCATTTGCAGCAACATGGATGGACCTAGAGTTTATCATACCAAGTGAAGTCAGTCAGACAGAGAAAGTCAAGTATCATATAATATCACATTTGTGAAATTAAAAAAAAATAATACAAATGAACTTATTTACTAAACAGAAACAGACTCACAGACATAGAAAACAAATTTACAGCTATCAAAGGTGAAAGAAGATGGGGAGGAACAAATTAGGAGTTTGGGATTAGCAGATACAAACCACTACATATAAAATAAACAAGGTCCTACTGTATAGCACAGGGAACTATACTCAATATCTTGTAATAAACTATAAGGGAAAAGAATCTGGAAAAGAATCCATATAATGTGTGTGTATATATATATATAAAACTGAATCACTTTGCTGTACACCAGAAACTAACACAACATTGTAAATCAACTATAATTCAATTACAAAATACAACTCTAAAAATATGTTTCCAGGTTTATTTAGAGAGAATTATTTCCATAGAGCCATAATCATGAGGTGTTGTGGTATCTACAAGCAAGCAATTTAATATTGTACTTCAACTCCTAAAGGCAGTGAGGAGGAGGCAGAAAATTGTGTGAATGGAAAACTTTACCACATAATGTCAGTGAATGTCATAAATTACACCCCTGCCTCCTAGGCTGGCTAAATTTCTTAATCATTTTGTTAATGTAAGAAAAGTACATATAGATTTTTTTTTTTTTACTAATGCACTACATATGAATAGCCACAATGTTACTGAATGTCATATGGAAGGTATCATTCTAGGGTCTAATTTACTATATATGATATAAATGTATATTTACATTTAATAGATTATACCTGCTAAATATAAACATAAATATGTGTGCACATACAAATATGCAAAAATATGGAAAAAAGCATTTAGGATAGTTTTAAATTTCAAATAGGAAATACTGAATAATATTACAACATATAAAAAAGTCTCTACATGAGGATGAATGTATCTTTTCCTAAAAATAAGTGGAATATCAGAGTCAAGTTATGTTAGTTTTCTCTAAGGGATGTGCAAACTTCAAAATATATTTAAAAATTTGAAGTAAGGGTACTGTTCTTTTTTCTGATGCTAGTGTGTACATATCCTTATAAATTAATGGGAAACTGTGATTATGAGTCAATTATGGGGGAGGGTATAGCTCAGTGGTAGGGCACATGCTTAGCATGCATGAAGCCCTGGGTTCAGTTCCCCAGTACTGCCATTAAAACAACAGCAGCAAAATCAAAACAAAACAAAAACAACTTTCTAAAAGAAATAAATATTAAAAAAAAAATAGAATGTATTAGGGCTATTTAGTGCACTGGATATGGAGTGCATAAAGTCTCCAATCTTCTTAAAGACTTGAACCCGAATCTTACAGGCATTTACTTTCAAGAAGAGGCATTAAGTGTTATGAACTACCTGTTGTTTTCCTCAACACTGTGTTCAGAAAGATTTCAGGTTTCAGAGACTGTTCTCTTAGAATTATCTGGTAAGATGCTGGCGTGAAAGTCTTCCTAGGCAACTAACATTTCACATCTATCAGACAAAGAAAGAATTGACAGAAGAGAAGGTTTCCATGTCAGCTGATGTTTGGCTAGCTTAAAATTGTAATTCGTACCCTGAATAAAAGTACCTGTCGTGAAGAATAAATTGCTTCCTATAGGTAGTTAAATGTCCTTGGAAAAAACTTCATATAGTTGAAAAAAATCTTGCTAATTGATAACATTATTTTAAACACACTGATTCCCTCACCAGGTCCCTGTTAGAATAAATTTCCCATGAGCACTAGCAATGAGCAGTACACAGCCTGCCCACCACGGAAAACCCAATTCCCTTTCAACTCCCAGCATCCTCCCCCGTACTCAAGCCACAGCAGGCTTCCAGCCAATTAAAACATGCTTCAAGTATGTGGTGAAGGATGACCAGACCCTCCCAACCATGACAAAGGGACCTGTAAAACTGAGTGAAGTAGGAGGAAAGATAATTACCATCAATATGCCTCCCACATGGGAAACTGTTAAACTTACCATTCCTCTCAGTGGTACGTTTGCTGTAATATGTTCATTTTTGTGCTTATTCTTATGTTTCAGGATGTTGTCTAGGAAAAGGTGTCTAGACAGAGTGGAAAAGAGCCTTTTCAGTATGTCTTGTAATGGTTGTAAAGTGAGTGACAAAATAACAGATCTGGTCATTCTATGGTGGAAACTTCTAGAAGGATTGTTTTCTGTAGGAGAGTATTTTGAAGTTTTCTAAAATAGTTCTTGATACAGGGAACATTCCCATGAAATCTGAGTCTCCCAAAATCTTTCAGCAAATTCATCCTTGCTGTGCAGGATACTCTGAGAACTATACTGGACAAAAAAACAAAAACAAAAAAACAACCAAAAAAATCAACCCTGATTTTAGAGAAATTGCATGATTACTAGCTCTCCAAAACTTAAAAATATGACCACTGAGCACTGTTAGGATTATTCAGAACTAACTGACCAGAGCTACAACACTGAGCTTTGTGTGTTGTTACTCACTGGACACCTCTGGGTAACATGGGGCTCTCATTACTACTACTAATAATAATCAACACTGACTAAAGGTTTAGCAGGCATTGTATTCACCATGTCAGACGGATCGTGTGATTTATTCATCCTCACAAACTTTGTGAACATGTTAGGTCGTGAGAAAGCAATGCAGATACAGATATAATCTATGATAATTACATCTCTACCACTTATGGAGCATCTACTAAATGTTGCGCATTAACATTTATTACCTAGTCTAATCTTAATATACACATTAGAGAGGTATCTTTTTCACCATGGTTACAGTTCAGAGAAAAGGCTGAGATCTTCATTAATTTGCCCACACAGAAAATCTAGGATTCAAATCATATTCCACTACCAAAATCAGTGTTCTTTCCAAAATACAAAAGAAATTAAGGTTCCTGTTTTCACAAGGAATCCTGGTTAGGGGCTGGATGGGTCTCAAGTGGCTGAGGCACAGGTGACAGGCCCAGACATTAAGGTCATCTTCTTGAGTTTGGGAACCTATGTTTAGTATATGGCTTGCGTTACACAGTCTGTAATTCCAAGCTTTAAACATTACTCAAAATTGTCTACAGATTATAATAAGAACTCAGCTCAAATAAACTAAATACTGGGTGTTCTAGATGGCTTTTACATGTCCCACTGACAAATGTGGATTCTTTTAAAGCAGGTGGACATCAGTAGCCCACAGACTAGGTCAGATTTGACCTACAGTTTTGTCCACTCAGCTAGTAGAACATCAGGGGATTTCATATAAAAGTCTGGATTTGAAACTTCCTTGAAACACTCGGAAGACTCGAGCGACACTGCACATGCTCTCACAGATCAGCACTCAGAGGAGGAAAAGTACCAGTGCGCCTCCGTTAGATGCCTGTCTATTCGCCACAGTTTACAACATTTCCTGATGCCTCTGCCATCCTAAGACAGCAGGTTGCCTTTGAGAATCGCATTGATACTGTTGTCTCTGCTACCATGTCACCACCAAAAGTTAAGTCATGTAATGAGGAATGGCATCGGAAGGCTGTTTTTTGGGAGCCTGGAGGAGAGCACATTTCTTTGTGAAAAGGAAAAACATGCCCACACATTTAATATAAAATACCTAGTTCCCTTTTGTAACTTATTTAGTTGATTCTTCTCTTTTCAAAAAATTAATCTAGCTAAAGGTTTGCCAATTTTGTTTATTTTTTCAAAAACTCAACTCTTAGTTTTAAACTTTTTCCTATTATTTTTCTATTGTCTACTTCTTTTCTGATCCTTATTATTTCCTTCATTCTGTTAACTTTGGGTTTACTTTCGTAGTTCCTTGAGGTGTAAAGTTAGGTTGTTTGAGAACTTTTTCTTTTTTACTGTAGGTGTTTATTGCTATAAACTCCTCTTCGTACTACTTTTGTTGCATCTGTAGGTTTTGGTAAATTGTGTTTTTATTTTCACTTGTCTTTGAGATTTTTTAAAATTTCCTTTGATTTTCTCTTTGACCCAATGGTTGTTCAAGAGTGTGTTATTTAATTTCCAGCTATTTGTGGAAATTTCCCCACTTTCTTGATGTTACTGATTTCTAGTTTCATTCCATTGTGGTTGGGAAAGATACTTGGTATGATTTCAATCTTCTTAAATTTGTTAAGTCTTGTTTTGTGAGATAATATATGATCAATCCTGGACAGTGTTTCCTTGTACACTTGAGAAGAAAGCATATTCTTCTGCCATCAAGTGAGCAATTCTGCATGTTTGCTAGGTCCATTGGTCTATAGAGTGTTCAAGTCCCCTGTTTCCTTATTGATTTTTCAGACTAGATGTTTTACCCACTATTGAAAGTGAGATATAAAAGTCTCCTACTATTTCTGTACTTCTGTCAATTTCTCCTTTCAGATCTGTCAATATTTGGTTATATACAATAGTCACCCCTTGTTCACGGGAGCTATGTACCCAAAATCCCAAAGAATGTCTGAAACCACAGAAAGTACCAAATCCTATATATACTCAGTATATATTTTTTTTCTGTACTAATGGGCAAGTAGTGTATATAGTGTGGATATGCTGAACAAAGGAAGCCACATCCCAGGTGGCCCAGAGAGGGACAGCACAAGATTTCACTGCTACTCAGATTAGGGTGCAATTTAAAATTTATGAATTATTTATTTCTAGAATTTTCCATTTAATATTTTCAGACTATGATTAATTTCAGGTAATTGAAATCACAAAAAGCAAAACCAAGGATGAGGCAAGACTACCGTACTTAGGTATTCTGGTATTAGGTGCACATATATTTACAACTGTTCATCTTCCTGCTGAGTGGAACTTGTATCATTATGTAATGACCTTGTCTCTAGAGAGTTTTTGACTTAAAATCTGCTTTATCTGATACTAGTATACATATAGGTTACAATTTGGATGTAATATCTTTTTCATCCTTTCACTTTCAGTTTATGTGTGCCCTTGAATCTAAACTGAGCTCTAGTATACCGTATACAGTTAGATCAACCAGTTACTCTGTGCCTTTTCATTGAGTTTAGTCTATTTACATTTAACGTGATTATTGACAAAGAAGGATTTACTATTGCCATTTTGTTATCTGTTTTCTGTTTCTCTTGTAGTTACTTTGTCTCTGTTTCTCTTTTGCCCTCTTCCTTTATGTTTCTTCTTTTTTTTTTGTATTGATAGCTTTTGATAGATTTTGATTCTTTTGTTTTTTTTACGTGTGTAAATTCTATAGGTGTTTTCTTTGTAGTTACTAAGGGGCTTGTATAAAATATCATAAAGTTCTAACAGTCTATTTTAAACTGATAACAAACTTCATTTATGTACAAGAACTCCTTGCTTTTACCTCACCTCCCCCTACACTGTAGGCTATTGATGACACAATTTACATCTATTTACACTATGTGTCTATTAACATAATTTATAGTTATATTTAATACTTCTGTGTTTTACTTTATATAATAGAATTAAAAGCAATTTATCCACCACCATTATAGTAAAACAACATTCTGTTTTTCCCTTCCCTAACTTACTTACTAGGCTGTTTCCTATATGTGTCTCAGCTTTCAACCTTTGTTGAAAACCTATACTCTTCCAAGTATACTTTCTGAAATCCTGAGAAGGGTTCCTGCAGCTAGGAGTGTGGTCTGGGAGACAACAGGAGTAAGGACTCTGCCAGCCCTCCATTCTTGTTATTTTGCATGTTTCTAGAGGAATTTCTTTTCTTTTTTTTTTTTTTGTCTCCTAATCTGTTTTGTTTATATATTTGCAAACAGCTTTTCTTAAAATTTACGGTGCTACTGTTAAAATTAAGTTTGAAAATTGCCCTTACTTACAATAACAAATATTAGAATATCTGTATGTACTTTCACACTGTTATGAGAAATATGACTAGGTGAGCCATATCAGCACCCCAAATTCCAGAGTACTTAAAGCCCTGTAGCTCCACTGAGGAAGAGTTAAAGCTAATAATACAAATATAATTTGTAATAGAGCAGGGAGTGACACCTAGGGAACTCTTCTTTCATCTTCTCTATATGGGATCACATCTTTTCCACTTCACATAATGTTTATTTGCTGCTACTTCTCAAATTTGGATCATGGCTTACTTGTCATTAGAAGTGGTAGCAGGTTGGATGGGATGATGAGTTCTTGAGACAGACTACACAGGTTTGACTCCCAGCTCCTCCATTCTCTAGCCACATGACCTTGTACAAGTTTTTTTTTTTTTTTAACCCTTCTGTGCCTCAATATCCACTCAGGACAAGGAAAATAGCAGTAGCTCCTACCTCATAGGGATGTTTGAGGACTAATGACTTACACGTACAAGATACATAGACTACTTGATGGCACAGTAACTTCTCAATGAACATTAGTTATTACTATTTTTATTTCCTCTGGATGAAATAGAGGCCATGGGATTCTCCCAAAGATCATAAACCTAACCTGTTCAAAACTGATCCCTTGGTTTTGCTGCAGACTTGATCCTGCTTGTCCTCTCTCATCTCAGTAAATTGTAGTCTAGAGTTATGTTGGCCAGAAATTTGAGTGCTGCCACACCACTGCCTCTGATCCTCTGTAAGCAAATAGTATTAGTATTTTCATCAATTCCCAAATCTTTCTTGAATACAATGTTCTCTCTCCTTTCGCACTCTCATCTCTCCTAGCCTAAGACACTGCTATAGCTCACTTGATCTCCTGCCTTAATGGTCTCCCAGATTTTACTCTTGTCTCTTTCCAATCTGTTTTCCAGGCAACACCAGAGTGAGCATGGTAAAACAAAAACAAATATTTGGATCCTGTCACATCCTGCTTAACCCCTTCAATGGCACCTCATTGCACTTGGAATAAAGTCTAAATTTCTTAACAAATTGAGCTGGTTCCCAAATCTAGCTTCATTTCCTCTCACTCTCCCACTCTCACACTTGGCTCCAGACAACTTGGCCTCTCTTTGGTTCCATGAACACGAGAAAGACTTTCCTGCCTGTGACTTTCACATATATAGTTTCCTCTGGTTAGGCTGCCCATTCTCCCTGACATGGCTAGTTCCTTCTCATGTTCTAGGTATTGGCATAACATCAAGTCTTCAAAGACTTGATTTTATAATTACCTGATGAGATTTCCTGCCCATAATTCCTTGTTACTGATCCCCATTGGTTCCTTCATGATTTGTCCTTTGTACTTATACCCAGCAATTGCAGGAATGGATGAATGAATGAGAATGAATAAATAAAGATATGCATATGTATGTGTGCGCACACACACACAGTGTGCTTGTTTCCTTAGTTATCATTTGCTTTTCACTAGATTATACGCTCCACAACTAAAGGGACCACATTTGTTTTATTTCCACCAAAATATCCCTAGTGACAGTAGAAGAATTCAGTGAATATTTGTAGAATAAATGCATGAATAAAAAGTCCCCCAGACTGAAACTATGAAAATGTTCATAAAGGACAAAATGTTCAAGAGTTAAAAAACTGTGGATGATCAGAAGTTATTCCAAAACAACACTGTGACCACGAATAGGTCTAGCTGTGAGGTACAGAGATGAAATGTGTTACCAAGAAAGCTGCATCACTATTTGGTGTTGATGACATGAAGGGAACCTCTGTTCTCATGATGTCACCATGAGAGAATCATTGTCCTGAATGTCACGTTGGTCAGATCAGGGTAGGAACAATTACTAAAATATCACAAGAAAAGCAATTAAATTGACCAAAATCTCAACTCTTGACAAGTATCAAGATAAATCACAAAGGATTATTTTTGTTTATCCAAATAACTAGTTAATTTGAGGGGAAATATAACTTGCACTTTAAGGTAAAGATTTTATTACTTTGTTTTTATTTTTATTGACTTCTAAAAAGTATAATACTAATCTTCTACCCTCCACTGGAGTGGAGCATCAGCAAACCATATAAACAAAGAGAACTGGGTCAGCTATATAATGTTGACACAATGTGACAATATCTCATAATCTGAGAGGTAGCTGTAAATATTATCTTTCTGGAGACTTTTACCTTGGGAAATAAGACTATTCACTATGTAGAGAAACTAACTGTTGTACCATTTCAAATAAGAAGGCTTTACGTGCAGATCATTAACCAGCGTGTTCACGTGGATTGTCACAATGGTTATCAGGGCCACGCTGCTAAGCAGGGCATGAGAAGGACTCTACTTTAGAACCACTTTGAATCAAAAACAGAGCATGCTTCTCATGAACCTACTTTCTGAGTTGCATGTAATGACTTCAGAGAAAACCAAAGACTGCTCTTCCAAGGAGAACACACTTCCCACAGGCCCCCTTCTGGCTACTGTATCTATGGGCTTGTTCAGGGAGCCCTCAAGTTCCCCTGGATACGGAGGTAACCCTCAGAAATGAGTTTTACTGAGAACACAAAATCCACGGCTTTCTAAGAAGGTGTAATTTGGTGTCAGTGTTTCACGGCACAATAGGAAGCAGGTTTTCTCTTGAACAATTAAGGCCTGACAAGTGCCTCCTCTTAGCCCTGGCACCTTGTTCCTATATATGTTTGCTAGTTTAGCTGCACAAAGAAACACATTTTGGAGAAGAAAAAAAAAAAAGATAAATAGATTTTGCCAGGTTGGCTCTGAACCTATCTTTCACACCACTGTGAAGTGCGCTGCCAGGATGTGCGATATGCAGTTAGAAGCAGCAGATGGAAAAGCATTTTTTGAGGGGCTTTTTGATGGTTCTGAATCCCTGCAGCATTTACACACCAAAGCATGCTTGTTCATCTGTTATATATTTAGGGATATTTAAACTGTGAACATTTGTCTTCCTTAAAGACTACAGAAGTATCTGGAGACTGACTGACTTCCTAAATAGACGTAGTAAATGGATCAATAATTAGTTTGACATCCCTTGTCCCCCTGCCCCTCACTCCCATCCAGCTCCTGGCCCCTCCTTCTGTGTTGCCTGGCGGCAGCCTTACATGGGGCTGCAAGCACCCTACGTAGTAGAAAAATGTCACAGCATCAGAAGAAAATACCTTCCCTGTGTGTGTGTGTGTGTGTGTGTGTGTGTGTGTGTGTCTGTCCCTGTGTGTATGTGTGTGTGTGTCTGTCCCTGTGTGTATGCGTGTGTGTTGTCTGTGTGTGTGTGTGGAGATCAGGGGGCAGGGGTGCTCCTTAAGAAGACCTATTGAAAATGTGGGGCAATGGGACGCTATTTAATGTTGTCCTCTAATTCAGCAAGAGGCAGGAGTTCCCACAGTCAGAGACTTTATGCTTAGAACTTTCTCCTACTGTTTCTAAACATGATAGTAAAGACAAGTGCCACCAAAACAATATATGCTTGAATGACCTTTTCCCCCAATTACACATGCCCTACCCAAAGGCGACCAATGAGAATAAAGCCAGATCTTTGAAATTTAACCCTGGTGCTATGGACTGAACGTTTGTCATCGCTCCAAAATTCATATATTGAAATCCTAATCCCTAAAGTGATGATATTTGGAGGTAAGGTGTTGAAAGGTAAACAGGTTTAGATGAACTCATGAGGGTGGGTCTCATGATTAGTGCCCTTTTAAGAGGAGACCAGAGAGTCAGCTTCCCCTCCCCTCTCCATGTGGGGATACAACAAGAAGGCTGTCTGCAGATCAGACGACAAATCTGCTGGCGCCTTGATCTTGGACTTCTCAGCCTCCAGTACTGTGAGGAATAAATGTCTGTTGTTTAAGTCTCTCAGTCTATGGTATGTGTTACAGCAGCCTGAGCTAAGACCCCTGGGAAAAACTGGTAGTCACTTTGTATAACTAGCACCCAAATGGACCCTAAATCCATAGTATTTAAATTAAATGACTAGTGTTCTAGGAATCAGCCATCTGTGTTTATTATATACCCTCCCACGCATTCTTAACCTTGGGTGCCCAACCTGGCAATTTCAGAGGAAGAAGTTACGGCAAGAATGGGTAAGCAGCTATTTACCGCCAACAAAAGCACTGTTGAAATATGATATCTGGTAGGAAGATAGAATTATTGACTTAGATTGTTCTGTGAACTCTTAAGGCCCAAGATTGTTTAGGAACTTCCCAAAGCTAGCTTCAGCTCTTCATCAGACAACACACTGTATTCACCACTGTTTAAGTGCGAAAGGGGCTGTGAAAGAAAAGAAGGTTGGCAGAACTCATAGAACATGCAAACCCAAATTCAATGAAATGTTGACAAATCAAACCACAATTTTTTTACAGGGAAAAAAATGTCAGTTTTTGACCTTCAAAGCAGAGTGTATTTTCTCACTACTTTAGTTGTTGGTTGGGGTCACCGTAATTAATATTCAGAAAGAAACAATCAATAAATTTAAAAAATCAACTGTTTGAAATCCAAGGATCTCCCATGTTTTACTTGCTCTGTCTCACAGGGCTGGGAACACTGACCATCTGCCTCAGAGCCCAAACACTAAAACTCCCTGAACTAATTGACATGTGCAAAGTACTGAGCTCAGCATGAGTCCCAGAAGAGGCAGTCAGTTGGTGTCAGTCTCAATCCCCCTTACAGAGTTATTCTGAGAAATCATAAGTGAATACTGCCTGGCACATATTAGGGGCTTAATAAATGTTAATTTCCTTCTTTCTGCCTTTTCCCTTGGAAGTAAACAACAACAAAAATCATGACATTTTAAAAATGTGAAACCCTTGATAAATTTGAAAGAACATTCTGTGGACCCAAGAATAAAAAAAAAAGATGTCTTCTAACTAAAAATAATGTTTGAGAAACTGATTTGCATTTCAAATTTTGGCAGTACACCTATGAAGGGTGTCTCTGGCTCAGAATTCTGGCAAGAGGTGATGAGGACTTGAACCAAGGTGGTGGCAGGAGATTGGAGACAAATGGTTATAAGAGGCAGGCGGATCGCAGAATTGTCAGGACTTGAGTGCTGTCAACAGACAACCTGGTTCCATCTCGGCACCAACCCTTACTAACTGTGCAATTCAGGGATTTGTCTAACTTTCCAATCTATGAAATAAGGAGGAAAATAATCCTGATTTCACTGATGGATGTGAGGATTAAGTGAGACAATACATGTAAAGCACGGTTCCTGACACATTTATGCAATAAATGTTGGCCATTATTAATAGATGTCATTTACTGTTGTGTGCATATTCACAATAAAAAGTATATGTTCTACCATTTGTCTTCATTTGGTCCCTGATCACATTAAAAAGCTTCACTGATGTTGAGTACCTTTTCATGTAGTCAGAAAAATGCAAATCAAAACCACAATGAGATATTACCTCATCCCTGTCAGAATGGCAACAAATCAAAAGACAACAAATAAAAAGTGTTAGTGAGGATGTAGAGAAAAGAACCCTTGTGTGCGGTCGGTGGGAATGTAAATTGGTGCAGCCACATGGGAAAAAGTATGGAGAATCCCTCCAAAATTAAAAATAAAACTACTATATGATCCAGCAATCCTAATTCTAGGTATATGTCCAAAGGAAATGAAAACAGGATATTGAAGAGATATCTGCATGCCCATGTTCACTGCAATGTTACTTACAATAGCCAAGATATGGAAGCAACCTAAATGTCTTTCAACAGATGAATAGCTAAAGAAGATGCGGGGGGTGTGTGTGTAAAATGGAATACTACTCAGCCATAAAAAATGAAATCTTGTCATTTGCAGCAACATGGACAGACCTAGAGGGTATTATGCTAAGTGAAATAAGTCAAAGAGAGACACCACAGGATTTCACTTACATGTGGACTCTGAAAAACAAAACAAACAAACAAAAGAGAAACAGACTCAAAGATACAGAAAACAAACTGGTGGTTTCCAGAGGGGATGGGGTTTGGGTAGGGGAGCTAAATAGATGAAGAGGATTAAGAGGTGCAAATTTCCACCTATATAATAGATAAACACGGAGTGTAATGTACAGTATAGGGAATATATTCATAAGATTGTAATAACTTTGTATGGTGACAAGTGGTAACTAGACTCATCATGGTGATCAGTCCAAAACATATATAAATATTGAATCACTATTTTGTATGCCTGAAACTAGTATGATGTTGTATGCCAATTATACTTCAATTTAAAAAATCCCTTCATGTGGAAATGGGACTGTTCATTCTGTGGAAAAAGAATACAACTCAAAATATTTAATACAGTAGTCATAACAGAAGGTCAACCTGGGACATGAAAATCTGGCATTTGGTTTTGAATCCTGTCTCAACCAACAATATAGAATTCTGATGTCCCAGGTATTGGCCAGAAAGCTCAGACTTGAACTGAGTGCTATTCAATTCCTGCTGACGTTCAGAAGGAAAAATACATTTGAGAAACAGAGTCTAAAATAGACTGTACCCACCCATTCCCCAAAGTGCCTTAAATATTTGTCACTATAAAAGCAGTGTTCCAAACTCAGGTTAGTTATCTTTCTATTGAAATATTTGATTATATTTATCTTTTAATTCAGAGTCCATAAATGACATGTCTACATGAACATTTTGTATTAATAGGAAAACTACAGACATTACCCATTAAGCTATTTCATTTTCTCTATATAAGACTCCATATAAAATTTTCTCTTAGATACTCATGTTATGAAAAGTCATGCCTAAAGAAATAAAACATTTATGGATTTATTTTTAGTTTTTATTCAGTACCACATTGTTTTGTTGTGGTGTCCAAGGATCTCACGATTAAGTTTTGTCTTCAGTATAATACAATTTGTAATTAAAGTTAATAAAATTGGTGGAATTATATCCCATTCACTCCCTCCCTCCACCTCCCCGTCTTATTTGCCCATCATTATAGAAGGATGTAGGTAAAGGACCTGGTAAGAAATTGGTAGATAACAGAGTCAATGGATAGCTGAATTTCAGTATTTTTCCTTCTGGTCCGTAGGTTTGCCTTCTATCCTGATGACAACATCAAACAGATTTTATTATTATAATTCAATCATTTTGAAAATATTTATTTACCTATTCAACAAATATTTATTGCAGATTTATTATCCATAAGGTATTATAGTGGGCACAGTGAGCAAAAGAGACATGACTATTGCCATTATGAGGTTTATAGTTTAATGGGAAATGTGAAGCGTAATAATTTCACAAGTAAATTTATACTTAAAATATAACAGGGGCTGAGAAGGGAAGACACAGGGTACCATGAAAGTATATATTAACTCTGTGGTATAAAGGAGGCTTCATTCCTTCCAATTAATATTTTCTTCCAGAACTTTCTTAACTATCTGATATATTCCACAAATGTCAGATAGATTTTCAGTTTTTTAAAAGTAAATTGTCTGGGTTTTGATCAGGGTTGAATTGAATTTACAGTTGACTTTCAGAAGATTTTATATATATATATATACTATTAAATTTTTACAGCTAAGAACAAAGTATGTTTTGATTTAACTATGTCTTTTTTGAAAAGCCCTTTAGCAAATTACAAGTTATGGATAAAACTTGGACATTTCTTAGCAAATTTGTTACCTGACATTTATTTCTTATTGCTATAATGATTAATGGGTTTTTTTCTACATCATTTTCTAGAGGTAATGATTGGCATACAAGATAGCTATTGAGTTTTGTGGGTTTATTAGATCATCTACTGCATTCCTATAATATTTTTCCTAAGTCATGTATTAATAACTATTTTTTTGGTATTCCATGTGGATAATTAAATGATCAAATTTTTCATTCCAGTATTTGTATCAATTGTTAAAATTTTAATTAACTTTACTCGCTAGCTCTTTCTTAGCATTGTTATATAAAAAGAATAATAGCAAATATGTTTGTCTTTTTCTTGATCTTATTTTTAATTTTTTTTAATTGAAGCATAGTTGATTTACAATACTGTGCTAGCTTCAAGTTTTTCCTGACTTTAAATACAGTCCTTCTAGTGTTACACCAGCATACATGATGCTGATTTTTGGCTTGCTATAAAGTTTATTTATTTATCTTGTTAAAAAAATCCTCCTATTTTTAGTATAGTAAATGTAGTAAACATAGTATATGGGTTTTACTAACTAAAATACAGATGTTCTCCAATATTGTCAAACATATTGAGAGCAACTAAGAAAATGATCATGCTCCTTTTTGTCTTGTTGTCCCAGAGGTATGGTAATTTATGCTAATAAATTTCCTAATATTGAGCTTTCCCTAAATGAATAGCTAAATTCTATCCTTGATAATTTACTAAAGATTTCTGTACTCAATTTAAGTGAGTTTAATCCCTACTTTCAATTTTTTTCTTATGCTTTTCATTGATTTTTTTCTGATGATGGGATTTCTGGTGATGATGATGATACCAGAAATAAGAATTTCTACAGTTTCTTATAATTGGGAAACTTTTTATTTTCTCTTATTCTATAAAAGATGTTAAATGGTATAAAATTTTTCTGTCAAGTTTTTTTGAAAGAAGTTCTCCATGAAACTGTGAGCCCAGCAACTTTTACAAAGGGAAACTTCTTTGATAATTTTCATAGCATCTGCTATGGTTACTGACATATTCAGGTTTTATTATAATTTTTAATAATATTTATAAGTTAAATTCATGAATATTATCAATTTACTGTTTGCTAGTTACTCTGTTATATGTTTTTATTTTTCAGTAATTCCTTTTCCAGGTTTCTTTTGCTTCCTGCTTTTTAAATTCATTTCTTTGGTAGTCTCAGGTAACTTGTTTTTCTTCCTCTTTGGTTTCTTGTTTAATGATGTTTCCTTTTGTTTCTACTGAACAATGAAAACCCTTCCGGTACAGAATCTTCTAAGAATAGTTTTTGGTTACATCTCATGCACTTTGACACATAGAGTTTTAAATTATTTTTTATTTTCTAAATAATCTATAATTGCAGTTCTGATTTATTTTTGAATCAATACTATATACGTATATGCATTTATATGTATTATATATGTATACATATATGTATACAGATATTTAATATTCCAAGTTGAAGTGTTTTTATACATCTGTTACTAATTTTATTTTATTGTTATTAGACAATGTGGTTCAATGTTGAAATTTATTGAGGTTTTCCATATTTGCAAATGGTCTATGGATGCTTGAAAACAAAGCATATTCCCAGTTTGCTGGAAATCTCAAATTTTTGACCATTTACTGGCTGGTCAGTTTGGTGGAGTAAAACAAAGAAATGAATAATTTGTTTCCTCCAAAACTAAGACCTACATATGGCTCCAAATTTTTTCATTTCAATTCTCCTTAAGGCCTCGTCTTTCTAGACAGATCTATTCTAGTCTGGCTTCCTTTATACATCTTACCTTTTCCCACCTGGTTTTGTTTATGTTATTTCTCATCTCTGTTTCGTCCAGAAAGTATTGCTGCTGATTCACAGTCAACATTTCATTTAACAATTCTCCCTTCGACCTCTTGCCTCCTGGAGGCCTTATCCTGACTAACCCGTGCTCTCCCTCTTGCTGTGCTCCCTGAGGCTGTGGCCAGCAAACACCCCGGCTGCCTACTCAACAGCAATTTCCCCGTTAACGACTAACAGAGCTCTGCCTTCCTTTATGATGAAAAGCAATGGATCATAAATTGGGTAGGCCAATCATAGCTAACCTAGGACCTCTTGTTCTAGATTACCTTGTAGCTAAGGGTGCCATGTGACTCAGAAAAAAATACTGTATGGATTTTAATGGGATGCTGGAAAACAGTCTGCCAGAGAGTGTGGCTTCTGGGAAAGCTTCAGCTTGCCTAAGGAGATGCACTGCCTTTCTTAATGTCTTCTCTGAGTGAAGGAAGATGTGATAGTCTGCAACTATTAGGAAGATACTGAGAAAGCTGCAGAAACATTGATATGAGTCAACAGTCTAACACCAGGAATAGCCTAGCCCCAGACTCTCTATCTGAGAATTTCAATCCCTATTTTGAAAAAAATAACTCTAGGTGGGGTGTTTTGTTATTTGCAGCCAAATGCATTTGTAACTAATTCACTAATATATTGCCTTGCATATATTTAATTGCCTTAACTAGCTTGAAATTACTAATATTAAGGACATTTTTACATAAATAAGGTAAAGTCAGAACTCAGCACATGGTCGGCATTTAACTATGCAATTTATAGCACAGTTAAATTTTATTAAGCGCTTTCTATGTACCATACAATCTTCTAGTTGTTTTACATATATTAACTATTTACACTCCCAAACCACTTGATAAGGCAGCTACAATTATTATGTTCCTATTCTCATAAGGTCACACATGTTTAAATGGCAATGCCAAGATCTGAACTAAAGAAGTTCGGCCCCAAAGCCTGCACCCTAAATTATCATGCTACACTATCTCTCATTTGCAAATGATTTCAATTTTCCAATTTGGCAATGATTTTTTTACACATGCATATACTTGGCAAACACACATACGTGTCCACTTTCACATATTCAATACAACCAAATAAAAATCTCTTAGCTACACATGACAACCAGTTTAACAAAAGGTAGTTCTTTTCCCAGGAAGTCCCTGTTTTGGTAGCTGTGGTAAGTCGTCGAGTCCCCTTTCCATTGAAAAGATTAATTTCAGCATTTCCCCTCAAAGGCTAGCTAAAACCAGAAACTACCACAATTCTAACTACTAGATTGTTTCAAAATGAAGGCAGTCATTTTATATAAAATAAGACTTGACCTGAATCTTGACCCTTTATTGGACTGAAACCAAAACCTCAGCTTTTCCAAAACTTTGAGAATGAACTTTAGCTTGGCTTCCTCTCCTTTGTTTTTATACACCTCTTCACTCTGGGTTTGTCCAGGCTGAAAAACTGAAAGACCAAAATACCAGAGAGAAGATGCCTTCCAGACCCAGGAGAACCAAGAATGATGGAAATCTAGGAAGAAAACCTGTTTTTATTTTCTTTTTTTAAAGTTTTCTAGTGTTATTTCTAAATCACTATTTTTAAATAGAAAATCAGATCTTTATTTGCCTAATAATATACATTGCTATTTTATTACAACAAGATAAAATTATGGACTATCTCACTAACAAACTTATAGTCAAGAGACTATAAAGCAGAGTCCCTCCAAACATTACAAGCTTTGTGACCTGGGCAAGGCACGTACCCCTTCTAGCCATCTATAATGAGATCCATAGTGGTACCTACAACAAGGATGGACGTGAGCTTCCATAAGCTGATGCTTGTAAAGCACCATCATCACTACCATCACAGCAACAGCTAATACTTACACAGTTCTTACCATGGGTTGGGCTGTATTCTGTGTGTTTTGTGTTATTAATTTATCTAATCCTTATAACAATGTTACGAGGTAGCTACTGTTGTCATTATTTTAGGAGGAGCAAATTGAGGAAGAGTGATTAAATGACCTGCCCAAGTCTACAAATGACAGAGGGGATTCAAACCAGGCAGTATGACCTCCATGCACATGATTTTAACCATTTTACCGTGACAACATTTCAGTAACAACCATTCTTAAGTTTTTGAAGATGATACATAAAACACTCTTCAAATTAAATAAAATATCAAATTAGGTTAAATATATTAAACATAAACAATACATGGACACGTGTTTGCATATTTTATTTAGCTGAAATAAAAAGGTATAGTCCTGAAAGAATTTAGGCAAGTCATCTATACAATCTATACAAATGCATGTAGACATGCATATGTCTGTATTTCCAGAGGTTTCTGCCAAAACAAAATAACTAATCGATTTTACATTATTTATTAAACTTTTTGAGATAATTGTAGATTCACCTACAGTTGTAAGAAATGACAGAGAGATCCCAGGTATCCTTTACTCAGTCTCACCCAAAGGTAACACTTTGCAAAACTACAGTGCAGTTCACAACCAGAATACTGAGAAATATATAGTATATAATATATAGTATATAATATACTTAAGGTAAAGAACATTTCCATCACCACAAAGATCCTTCATGTGGCCCTTTTACAGCCATATTCACTCCCCTCTCATCTCCCGCCCCTTCTTAACTTCAAATCACTAATCTGTTCTTCTCGATTTGTCACATGCAAATATCCATATTTCTCAAAGTTTCCACAAATACAAAGCAGTTAATTGATTTTGCCACTATTTTATTTACTGTCACCTCTGATACTTGTGTAGTAAGCTTGCATTACCCTTACAATGGAAAATACTTTTAAACAGAACTATAATGAACTTCTTTTCCTTATTCTGTGCCACTGAGGCTGTTCTTCAGGAGAAGAAAACATGCAAGTTCACAGTGTCTTACACAGGGTGTGCGTATGTGTGTATCCTGACCTCTCTGTATATTATATTCTGAAAAACTACTCTGCAAATATTTACTAGGAAAGAGTGAGTATTTCATTTATTTTTACCTAAATCAGAATTACTCCTGATTTCATGAATAGGTCAGTAAAAATTATCTGGCATTTAATGCTGATTGAAAGTTGCCTTTTACACTTTGTAAAATGTTACTTCTCAATGACTTGAGTGCGTTAAAGTTTTATTGACATTGCATATGTTATATTACATACAAGGTAGAATGTTAGAATTAGTAAAAAAAAAAATACTCCACAAGAAAAATGTAACCACTCAGAATTTGTTTATATTTAATAATAAACTCTCCTCACATTTTCCTAGTTGTCATTTGTTTGAACAACTCAAGCTTGCACTTTGTTTTTCCTTCATCTCTTTTTTCTAGATTTAGCCTTGTTCTTTGAACTACATTGGTGAGTAGTTTCAAAAGTAAATAACAGCATTTTTTCTTTTTTACCCTCCCTCTCCCCTCTCCTCTATTTTAATTCTTTGAAACATCTTTGCCCTTTGGTGTTTGGAAAGATAGCTGTAATAGCTAATGGACAAAAAGCATTCCTAAAATGATTTAATCAGCTGATCCTCAGAGTTCCCAGTTAGAGGCAAATATTGCAATGACTACATAGATATATAATTTGTAGCCATTGCAATAAAAATATAATAATATATTTATATAATATATAATATAATTATGTATAATGAACAATTGAGAGTCATGAACAAATACTAGATTTCTCTTGACTGACCTATTCCCAAAGTTCTTTGGAAACCCCAAACAACTTACCAGGAAAGCACGTGTGCCGCAAGTAATAACACACAATCCCATTATTCTGACTAGTCCACTGACAACCAATATCCTCCATCCAGTCCTTTCTGACGCAGTCCCTCCCACCTTTGGCAAAAGCATTTGCAACATCTGTGTAGCATTAAAGGGTATGGTAAACACTTCCTCTTCTCTTCAAAGGCAGTTTTATTTTTTTGTTTCTTAGGCCTAGATAATATGAAGGCAGTCATTTGAAACATAGACAGCCGACTCTTTGTTTAAATCTGGAGGTTGGCGCAGGGCAAATTTACTGATTTGTTAGCCCCTTTTTTTGCCTTGATATTTTGATAATGATGTTTGTGCCCTTACAGAAAGAAATAAATGTTATTTTTCTTTTATCTAAGCTTCAGTTGCCACCAAGTAGACAATGAGCAACTCAAGTCTCAGTAACTTAATAGGCACATTTGATTAAAGTTCATTTAAGCCTTTCCCAGTAAGTGTTCTGTGAAATGAAGCAAGCAGGAGAGCACCCACTTGCTGGGGTGGACCTACCACCAGCCTCAGCAAACGAAGGTGAAATCAGGCCTCATCAGGATTATCAAATACAGTTTTAACGCTCACTTAGAATTAGGTAGCCATTCAGAACCAAAGACATAGTTTACAATCCTGACAAATTGCACATTTGTGCAAACTTACTACATCACAAAAGACATTCTTTTCCCCCCAAAGGTGCCAGTGGATGGACTGCAAAGTGGGGATAGTGTAAAAATCCAACATCTTTGCTTCAGAATCAAGTGTGAACAATGTTACACAAACTGCTCAAGGTGATCTCATGGCCCACCGCTATCTCTCCACTGAAACCCCTCCTGGTCCCTGGGGTCCTGTGTCATCACCTTGGGAGTGTGCGTTCTGTGTCCCCTGTGCTCCTGTCCAGAGGCAACTCAATTAAAGTTCTGTTGAAGCTAACTCAGGAAGCATGTAGACTAGAAAGGAAGCATCTGGGTGTGTGTGTGTGTACTGGCATCCATTAAAACATTACCTACTCATTCAAAAGTGCCCTCGTTGTAAGGGGAGTACGCAGGCGAATTCCCATATTTATGTTTACTTGTTTAACTATTAAGTGACATAATACTTGCCTGTAATGTAGCTGTGTGTATTATGAATGACATAATTATCATAATTCTCAGTTTTAAAAGCCCTCTGTCTGAGAGACTTTTTTTTTTCCTTTGTGAAAATTAAAACAGTTACTTCGCTACATGCTCTATTGGGATGACTGACAATTGATGAAAACATACAAAGCTCCCACAAATAATTTTAATTTCCATCCAAAATTAAAATGTGTTAACTCCTCATGCCTATAACAAAAATATTTTCATAATGATACTGTTTACACAGATTTAATCAGTCGTGTCACTGGGGTACAGCAAAAACAGCAATGTGACCTGCTGAGACTTAGCACCAGATTGCGATTTACAATCAAGGCAGCAAGAGTCACTGAAGTGCATAGCTCTTGCCCCAATTACTAATTAATCAGACCCAAAGAGGTCTCCATAAAAGGCACCACACTCAGCTGTGCATCCCATAAATTTAAAGGGCTCCTCTCTTTTTTAAGGAGGAAAGGTGACCCAAGGAGGCGGATTGTTATATGGTACCTGTCTTGTACTGAGTTCATCGAATCCATTCCATTGGGGGTTACTTGTTTTTGCACCAGTCCCTTTTTAAGTGCTCTGAATATGAAATTTCACACTATGGCAGTATCCCAGCATCATTAAAATGTCAGTGTGTTGGTTTCTGTATAAAAACAAGTGGCTGGCTTTCTTTTTTGAGTGTCTGTATCTGTACTAGTCTTTTTTTTTTTTTTTTTAACTTTTGCAGCTAGTGTCTGCAGAAAATGAAGGGGTACAACAGGTAAGTGTACTTTACAAGTTTGTTGGGAATTATGGAGTATAGCAATCAGTATAATTCAGTTCAGTGCAACTTCCACCCAACTTCATCAAATGAAAAATGCATTTGATCCCCTTCACGTGGGGATCAGATAATGGAAGCCTCCCAAACTACCCTGCTTTGACAAAAAGGTCCCAAGTGAGTCGTCTAAAAGAAAACATACATAGCTGACTTGTTTATCTTAACCATCTTGAAAATAATGAGTTGGATTCTCATTTTTCTTCCCTTCCTGGATACCTCCTCTACGAAGGCCATTCCCTTTGAAGTAAATGGCAACCCTGGACCTAAAGGAGATATGCTGGGGGAAGAGGCAAAATGAAAATCAGCCTCCTGATTTCAGATTTTTGATGTACAGCCTGGCCAAACGAGAGCTAAGACGATTCACGTCGTGTTGTGTTACCACACATGGTTCTGTGGGGCCACCCTAACACACAGCACCAGACCGAAAGGAAGGCATATTAGTGGCCTCATATATGTGCAAGAAAAACTATCAACTGCAGAAATGGAAACTATTTCATTGGAGATGTTGATTACGCAGGCTGTCCCTTTTGCTTGTATGGGATTTCTGGAAAGTACTGTGAAACAGGGTGGCATAAAGTAGACCATGCTTTGCAGAGAAAGGTGTGATGACTGGAGTTCTACATTCTTAACCAAGGGTCACACACATCACATAAATCATAGATGTGACAAAAATAGGCTAGCAAGGGAAAATGTAACAGCCATAAGTAACTATAAGAATTTAAAACAGTTTAATCTTCAGGACCTAAATGCTCATTGCACACCAATTAGACAGATGAGGGATTGCAACGTTTTCAGCCCTCCTCTGCCATTAAGAGACTGTGTGATCTGATGGAAGCCCCCTTTCTTCCTCTATAAATTAAACATACTGAAATACCTGATCACTGAGGTTCTTGACGGTTCTGATACATTTCACATCCACACGGAGATATATATAAACTGCCATCTACAGTATGTATCAATTTACTATCTAATACCTAGTAATTGTGTTTACTTTCTTAGCACATAGAGGAGATATGCATAATCCAGATCACTTACAAAGTAGCCAGAGAAGACTGAGTCGATGCTTTGTTTTTTCTCTTGCAGATTTTTCTCTGAGTAAATCAATGTGGGTGATGCGGATGGTGGTGGTATTTCAACAGTAATTCCTTTTGTACATATTAAAGATTTGCCATATGCTGAGCACTGTGTTAAGTGCCTTCCATACATTTTTACTGAACCCTCACAACTCCATAAAGCTTTCATTATCACCCCCAATTTCAGATGAGGAAATTGAGGCTTGAAAAGTTAAAAGTCTCCCTCAGCTAGCATCTCACCCTCTCTAGTGTTAGATAAGAAAGTGCTTACTTACTTTTAACCTCTACACTCTACACACTTTAGGGTAGAGCAGACACTGCTGGGCAAAAGAGGGAGTTTTAGGTATTTAACTTTTTTTTCTTATTTTTATTGCTATTATTGCTGATTCTGCTACAAAAATAAAACAACAACAACAAAAAAACAAACAAAATTTCTACCTTTCTCATTCTCAACTCTCCTTGGTATATCCAAAGCTGGACGAACAACTGTGCAAGTCAGATCAAGCAGTATTTCCCAGAAAACAAGAAGGGTAAACAAGCAATTCCTGTGTGACCTTTCTGATCAGAGGGTCTCTTAAATGTGCAAGTGCCCTTACACACTTGGGGTTATTACACACTTAGTTGGCAACTCATTTACAAAATGACTGTGTCATTATAACTGTTTCTGAGGAGTTTAGGTCTCGTTTCAGAAACTGCTAAATATCGGCCAAGCTACCTAACTTGCCAGGACCCTGGGCAAGAGGAAAAGGCAGCCCAGACACCTGGGAAGCTGACCTCCCCTTCCCACCTGCCACTGCCCCAACCCACAGCAGAAAGGAGAGCGTCAAGGAATTGCAGTCTCTATGCTGGAAGGTGTTGGGTGCCTAGATTCGGGGTGGTTCCCACTGGATCTCCTGCCAAACAGGCCATGATACTGCCAGCTTGAAGCTGGAAAGTCAAGATACTGATGGGCCCCCTTTACCATCTGCCTCTACTGGGATCGGAGTATTCCCTGCACCAAGGGGTGGGGGTGAGAGTGGAGTGCCGTGCATTCGTAGGCACCTGCCATGAGCTTGGCACTTTTCATAGGATCACAGTGACTCCTCACAACCCTCACCACTTTAACTTCCATTCTTTCTATAATCGCTCCATGTCCCGAGATGGGGAAGAATGAAAACTCTCTGAAACAGGATGGAACATAAACTAAGCCACATAAAATAGAGCGTAAATCATGTATTTGTGACCGCGAACACATCACCCATTGTTTGAAAAGTTAGAAAGTGAAAATAACCCCAGAGTGCCATTGCAGGGAACCCTCGGTAGGGAAGGATGGAATTGGAGCAGGCGATGGCATCTCCTCCGTCTCCCCTCTCCATTATAAGCGAATAGCAGGCCTCTGTCCATGCGGCGCCCAGCTCTAGCAGTGAAATGACTATTGTTTGCCAGGAGGGAGTCCAGCTCTGGCAGGCACATTAAAGCCAGATTCTGAACACAGCTTTGGCATAGATGGATGGAAGGCAGAAACAGAAATGCAGCTTTCTCTACACCATCTATATTAAAATGTTTCTGGCTATCAACCAGAATTGTTAATGAGTAAAATGGAGCTGTATATCATTGTGAATGCATAAAACCATTCCGAAGCACATTTCATAAAACAAACGACTGACAGGCTTTGTTTCCTTTTGCCCTCCACAATGGAAAGAGTTGGAAGTATTTTGAAACCTTGCTTACCACAGTGAGATGACCATTTTGAAATATGACTTGATGAAGTACAATGCTTCAGCCATTTTTATGTACTGTGTTTTTTTTCTGTCAGAAGATCTTGAAAGAATACTAAAACGAACTTCTATTGGATGAAGGCAGTTGGGTTTTGGAAGTAAGTACAGGGGGCGAGGAGAACACCCTGTTCTGCACTCACCCAGGACCTGAACAGTCTGACCAGCTCCCGAGGAATTGCCTCACAGACTTAAAAGGAAGACAGCACAGAATGCCCTGAAGCACCGTGGGTGTGAATCATTGTCTCGCCCCTTCACACATATTTCTGTGCTCCTGGCTTTGGTTTGATTAGCGCATTACATAAGATGATCTAAAAGATCTCCTTCTCATATTCATTTTTCATTCACGAATTGCCCTAAAACCATTTAAACTTCTCAAGATGAGGATATGTATGTTGTGGCTCTGAACATGGAACCTAAATTGGTTTCTACATTTTCTTGCTTTGCATCAGTTTGACAATTGATGTTGTTTTGTGCTGTGCCTAAGGTTTAAATGGTATGCCTGTGACTTTTAATGTAAAAATAATACATGCTATAGTAGGGACCCATGGCACAGTGTCACTGCAGCATTAAAAATTTAAAAATCGAACAAAAACAGTCTTTCGCTATTTTGAAAGATGAACCATGCACTTAAAAAGAATTTGTTACCAATTCACATTTGATAAGTGTATGCAAAAATCTAACATGAAGCTATTTCTAGTTCTTATTTTGTCAAATGCATGGCTATTCCCATACCATTGGTGGGGGTGGGGTGGGGAGAGAGAGTCTTTAAACTCTTCCTACCCCTCAACAACATTACAGGGAACTGAAATGCACATCTGTTAATAAATGCATCATTAGATTCTCATCAATTTGTAAGCTTCACTTGATGTATGGCTAAAATAATCCCACAAGGAGAACTAAAGAAGTGTTTGGTTCCAAGCACATGCCAAAGAGATGAAGGAGGGGGGGTGGGTGGGTGGGGACCACATTATTTAAATGAAGAATTTTGCAGATGCTAGAAATATCTTTTACAACAGTCCAGAATGAGGAACTGTTTTAAGCACACAGCTACCAGTGTATTCATTAACAGAGGAGAGCTCTGGCCGTATTAAAGGAGCGCAGTAAAGCAACTAATGACGCACTTGAGCGGTAACAGGTTGTCATTAGACCAGCATCTGCTCTCATCAGAGTTAATTATTCAGTTGCTTTGTTTTCCAAGTAGGTGTCTGGTAAAATTTAGCAGAATCTTAATTAAAACACATTTTCAAACTCCTTGGATGCTCATCTCATCTAAAGAAATCAAGACAATTTCCACCATAAACATCAAGCTTCAGTTGAGCTATCAAATGGAAGAAGGAACTCAGCCAATGTAAGTTGTTCGGTGTTAACTGTTGAGATGCCCGGAGCACGCAGCTGATGAAAACCCACCTTGAGAAACAACCTGCTTTCCCCCGACCACCAACTAGTCACAGCACATTAGTCAAATAACAGGAATATCTAAGACACCTGATTTACTTCTACTATGCAGTACAGAAGCTGAAATGAGTATATGAGCTTAGGACATCCCAAAGACAATGTCAGTTCCTTTATTTATCCTTGAATTCTTCATTAAGCATTGAAATACGACACATGTGAATATACATATCAATTTCAATATTTGGAATAATTTTTTAATGGAAATACTTCCCCAAATGACCACTGCTTATAATCAGCGACTTATATGAGGACACCAATAAAGATCCCAATGAAAACTGCTATCAATATCAATGTAAACACAAAAGAATATGAAAATTTGATAAATGAATCAAGAATGACCGTCACCTTTGACCTACTGCTGAAGTGAATGGAGTAAAAGGCAAAGAAAACAAAAATAACCAGGAGAATGAAGTCCGGAAATATTATGGCAGTAATTAGAGTGCTCTCAGCTCCTTCCCTAAATTGGGAGGACTATGATTTTACTCTGAACCCCCAGTATGCCTAACACTGCCTGGAGCTAAATACTAATCATTCAACAAAAAAGATACTTTGTATGAGAAAAGTTAATGAATATTGCTTGCATTATGCCATCAAAGTGAGGATGAGGGTACCATATCCCATAAAATTTGAATCTAGAATTCCTAGAAAAAAATAAACCAAATGCTGACTGCTTAGTTTCATCCACTCTGGATGCCAGATAGCGTCTGCTTGAACAGGTCTTATTGCAATTCCCATATGAGTTCTTTAATGAATGAAGTCATGGTGCCCTGAAGATAGCAATGAAGTTATTAAGAATGAGTAAATTCCATGAGTAATGAAAGTATGTATAGTTCATATATCCAATGAACTATAAAGGATGTACAGAGGTTTTGGCTTCTCTAGTTCCTCCTTACCAAGGAACAGATGATGACCTTCAACCAATATGACTAAGGGACATTTTATGCTCCATTTATATCTTTATGCATTCTTATTGCTTTAATCTGATACAGCCTGACTGCCCTATGATGTCTGTTTTTTAATTCAGGGTCTATCTTACACTTTGGTTTGGCACTTGCTCAAAATGCCAAAAACTAAGTTTTCCATAAGGAACTGTTGCTCTGTGCACACTAAGCATGGAAGGGCAGTTGGGTCACTGCTCTCAAATGTTAGTTTTTTTGTCTATAGCTGTGGTGACGGCACTCTCCTCTGGCTGGCAAACTTACGCCATTAGTCAGGTTACAGGCTAAGCCTCTGTAATAAACGGACGTCAAAAACTGTATTGAGAAAGATGAGAATTCTATTTATTTTTTAAGTATCAGCCTAGAAGTGGATGGGAAGTTCTGATTAGCAGCACAGCTCTGCTCCAGGAAGTCATTCGGATCTCAGTTTACCTTCATCTGGTTACTCGCAGTCTCTCTCCTAAGACACTGGGTGTCATCTGCTTGATCAAGCTGGGTCATGGTCACATCCCTGTTCTAGCCCATGGGATGGAAGTCAAAAAGCAAATGGGACACAAGCAATTTCCTTTTAAGTAAGTGATATAGGTGAACGCATCATTAGAATATAGAACACATCCCTGCGTGTCCGTTCCATTGACAAGGCTCACTGACCCACCTACCTGAAACAGAGGCCAGGAAATAGAGCCTAGAGCAGGGAAGGCATATGCCCAGCCAGATGTTATGTTTAAAAAGATAGGTAAAGGATTTGGGTGGGCAACTAGCACATCTAGAGGAAAAGAATCTGAAACAAAAAATCAGGTCAGGTTCACCTGCCTTTAGTCAGAACAGTCTCTGTCAACAGAACTCAAATAATGAATGGGAGTCTTCCATTTAAGCAATGCCTGTATATTGCCATTAAGTAGCTCCCACGTACAAGCATCTCCAAGCTCTTAGTATGTCATAGTATTTAATCACTTTCCAATCAATATCAAGTGGAAAAGCTTCTGTTTCTGTAGAACTCAACAATCAATTTGATCTTTTATCCTAGTTCTTGGAAGCATAAAGTAACCCCAGGTGCAATCTGGTGATGCACTTCCATTTCACAGATGAGAAAACTAGGTGAAAGATGATGCAGTGACAAGAAATGGTGTCCTGTGGTCCTTGTGTCCACGATGACTCACTTGAGGGCCTGCAGGTCCGAGTTCCAGGCTTTGCTGCTACCTTCTCTACCCCTGAGGGAGTTACTAAGTCCTTGTACATAAATTGAAAGACTCCTTTTGGAAAATCAAGCCCTGTGAATTCAATGACTCACTGAAGCTAACACCAGCAGAGTCTTCAGATTCCCACCCCAGGGCTTTTGCTTTCTCCTACAACACCCTGGGGTCATGGTAACAACAGTCTCTCAAAAAATATTTCTTGAATAAATAGGTGAATAATACTTAGAGTGACCAAGTATTCTAGGACATCTCTGGTACATGCCTGGTGTAATCCTGTGTGTCTGGAAATCACTCATAGTACCCCCTTGGACTCTCAAAACTGTCCCAGTTTGGACAACAAAAATTATATGTTAAACATAATGATAAGGGTTTTCTCCTCACGATTTGAAGAACGACTAATTAAACTGCTACTAAACAATAACAGTTACTTGGAGTTCAAGCCAGTGGAGGTCTACATAAAGATCTCCAGGACCAAACAATTCAATTTTAAAGCTACTGTGAACATGGATAAGTGTTGAAGGTAAGTCAGGACATCACTAATTACTACAAATCTCTAAACAGCTGTCATTTTTTTAAAACAAAAATGGCAGTCATCATACTGAGTTGCTCATGGGGGAGGCAAAGGTGCACATCACAAAAGTATGAGTCACCAGAGCCCATCCTGTCATAAAAGGGTTTACAGCTTAGTGAACAATGTGGCAAATCTATCTGGTCATAAAACACCCAACTTCTACTCAAAGAATCAGCAAAATAACATCTGTATAAATTGAATTGAGAATATTGTAGAGTTTCGTGGAGAAGAATTGAAAAGTCAAATAACTCTGCCACAGAAGCCTACCTAGAAGAATGGCTTTGAATGGGCTCTGAACGAAAGAGCAGGCATGTAACGGGGCCCGTGGGGAGGATACTGAGTAGGGTGGGAACAGTGTGACTGAAGTTCCGTCCAGATGAGGGAACTTGCAAATCCATGTTCAGGACTGAGGGGAAGTGCAGAGGGGACGACAGAGACACAGCCCACCTCAGCTTCAACCAGAGCAATGCAGAATTTATCAGTTTTTTTTTTTTTTTAATTTGAGGTTTCTGAGAAAACCTTCATTTGAAGTAATAATTTGGCTGCCAAAAGACATTCTACCATTTACTGGATGATCTCAGAAGTCTTCTTCTCTTATTCTTTCAAGATCAATGTTGTATTAGTTTAGTCAAGTGAAATGTAGTAGCAACACCACGCTAGGGGTGGGGTGAGGGGCTTGAATTCCAACCTAAGTGTATGCCAGATGAAGACCAGATCAAATGTAGAAGATGGGCCAAGGCACCACCCAGTGAAACACTACTGTGTTGGCCTCAGTCTGTCTGTCTATGGTTAACACTCTTCCCTCATATATTCCATATTCCTTGTACAGCCCGTGATTTCTAGTTCTCATGCCCTTCCAATGACAAAATGGAAATTAAGGCACATGTCCCAGGGAAAATATTGCACTTGTATAGAAATGCATAACATTTTTCAAGCAGTCTAATTTAATATACTTTGTCACATCCTGCAAACCTTATCACTAAAAACTAATTAGAATATAGTGAACACGGTCTAGAAAACTGAATTAGACATAGTCCAGAGCTCTTTTTTTAAATGAAGTTTGAGAGTCCCTGGTGACTGGTTGATCCCTCATTACAGCATGGAAAGTCTTCGAAAAGAGGGAGATCATACTTTTGCCCAAAGCATTGTTCATCCCCAGTCTTATTGCAGACATGATTTTTGACCAATTGAAGTTGTTAAGTTATTCAAAAACTATTTCAATTCTTGATTCAAAGAGAAAATGTCAAATCTGGAGGCCAGTTCTGTATTGTACCTAGTGTAACTGATCATAGTGTTGATATTTAGTTTTAAGAATATTTTCCATAACTTGTAGATTTCACTTTTTACACCATCCTTTCAGTGTTTGATGTGGATTCCATAGGTTCAATGCTTTCTAAAGAGCTGAGAACTTTTCATTTTCTGTTGAAGATTTTTTTTCCCCTTTCTCCTGTCCTCCCATCCTTCCCCTTCTTCTTCCTTTCTCTGTATCCCTTTCTCACCTCCCTCCACAAATAATCCCTAACTAGGTACTTAATATACGCCAGGTACCCTGCTAGGGCTGTGTATGTATGAGACTTTCAGCTTGCAGTAAGCTTACAATCTACTGGTGAAGGCTGATACTACCCTAGAATTACTTCTACTTTGTGCATAGAGTAGTAGAGCAATCTCAGAATACGAGGACTTAAAAATCTTCATCAGTTCTTTCATCTCTGAATTTGGGGGAAATATTGAAGTTCCACCCAAAGAAACCTTCCTCTTTCTAAAAAATGCTTTTCATATCGATTCCAGCTCAGCCAAAAGTCCTCTGAGATCAGGATGTAGAGGTGTACACAATAAAGAGAACCTTGCAACAGTCATCCATCTGGACCTACCTACAGCTCTTTCCCCATCTCCCCAAATGCTCCATGGCCCGAGCAAGAGGGAGTCTCCTCAGTAGATACAGAATTCACTGTTGGGCTCAATACTGCAAATTTGATTTTTCAGTTGACCTGGGTGTACAGTGCCTCTCTACAAAGGTTTGTGGACATGTTATATTTTATGAGTCAGTCAACGTGAAAGAATGGATTGTAAAGCTTCCACTTTATATAACCAAAAGAAATAAAGGGGGGGGGGAAGGAGAGAGAGAGAAAGAGAGAGAGAGAGAGAGGTGCAGCAGAAGCGAACTGAAAAATCCCACCACGACAGATGGCTTGTGCCATTTTGAATTTAGTCTCCCCAAGGAGCAAACCTTTGTAGAGGCTATTAAAGCTTCTGTTTGCATGAGAAAATGCTATCTCAATATTGATGGCTGTATCTATGTGACCTCCATTGAAAACAAAGTCACAGAGACGTACCTTCAATTCAGAAAGAGTGAAACAACGGCGTTGGAAGGCTAAACTCACCCAGTGTCACTTGCATCTTTGAATGCAGCGGATGAAGGCGACAGCAGGCTAACAAAACTGCACCCTCAGTACATGATTTGCCTCTAGGAATAAAAATAAAATAGGCACATTACTCCTCAAAGACACATATTTTATTTGGTCGTTAAGAGTAGAGTGTTGGAATTTTTGAAGAACTGTTGCTATTTAATAGAGGTGAAAGTTTTAATGTGAATACTGCCTGTGTGAGCGTGTGTGTGCAAAGTTGGCGTGACACATTCTGCTCAAATTAGACTTCTAAATAACTAGTAACAGCTGTGGTGCTTAGAAATCGGTTTGATTTAAATGATGATGTCATGTGCTTATACAAGGAAAATAGGTGTAGTCGTTGGATGGGAGAATATATAACTTGCTTTTTTACCTAAAACAGAGAGTGAGCAGGTATCTTCATTTAGAGGCTATAAATATGCATACCTAAAGCTAAATCATATTTTTCAACACCCTTGACATTTTTTATCATCACGTACCACTTAAAAATATGTATGTCCATACATATAGATAGCAGAGATAAGACTAGACATATAAAAATTATTTTGTGGCAGCAAGAAAAAATTACCAAACACAAAATTGGGAGCCTTTATTCACTTGTATTCCTGTATCTTGATTAAGATCCCTAGCATGTCGATGACTGGGATCCTTTGCCCATGGTAAGAAAAAAAAGATCTCAGAAAGCAGTCAAGTTTGTAGAACTACATTTTTATTTTCTAAAGGCACATGAATGGCAGAGGGTAGTAAATAAAAATTCCTCTGAGAAGAGATTATAATTAGTTTACTAATTTGAAAATGAAGGATATAATACAGAAAGATTTTTCTCTATTACTAGAGTTCTGAAACCACAAGCAAGTCTGGATCAAACATCTCTCTTCACACAAAGGCAGGAAGATGGCAGTAAGGAACACTGTACTTGATTATTGTCTTGTGAAGACTAGATTTAATTATAAAAGCTTTATTCATTTCTGCAGAAAGATTTTACTCATGGGCTTAATGAAAGAAAAGCTTAAAAGAAATGAATTATTTTTGTTTTGAGATTCAAAAAATGGCTCTTTTAAATGCTTTCCTTCCAAAGTCTTAAAAAAAAAAATAAGAAGTTTCCATTCAGAAACATAGAAGACAAGTGTTCTTCCAAGGAAACCTACAGTGTTCGCTCTTTGCACTGCTCATATCTGAAACTGAGGGAGGGAGTCTGGTGCTAACATACTTTTTTGTTTGTTTCTTTGCAAAATCATCGGCACCTCTCATTTCAGCTATTAAGTATTTAAGGGCAAGTTGTTTGAAAGTCTCTTCTGCTAATCCTTTATGGGCTCAACTAAGTCCAAATTCTCAAAACGGCTTGTCATCCTAGAGAAAAGAGGAAGAAGTGTTTTAAGAGGACACTTATAGGAAGAATTGTTTCCAAAAGAAGTTACAGTGATACAATATGGTAAGCAGGAAAAAAAAAAAGTTTGCTATGTCCTACCGTCGACTGGAATATCTCCTGTATGGAGATATTTCACAAAGTGATTTCACAGGCAAATGGCTTAATGCATGGCCAGCCAATTTAGCCTTTATTTTAAATATATTCTCTATGCATATAGATATTTTGAGATTGTGCCTTCTGGAATGATTACTGAAACCACATTGAAAAGTCATTATGCAGAAACATGGGTGTACAAATAGTTCATAGCTTAGGGGAACTATAAATAGAACTGACTGAATCTTGTTAAAGGGTTCATGTCCTGGTTATTTAAAAGAACTATTTTGGTGACATCAATTAGCTATAACACTTCTAATTTGCATTTCACTAAAATAAAGTAAGAGAAACAATCACATTTGATTTTGGGAAAGGAATATGATGAAAAAACACTGAATCAGAAAATGAATTATGGTCTAATTTCCAGCAAAAAGGCAGGTTTTCCATTTCCGTTATGTAATACTTCCTTAATTCTAAGGAAGTATAAGTATCTATAATTTTTAGGTTTACATATTCTAGAGATCAATGGTAATTGGGAAATATAGAAATACCTGGTTAAGTCCTTAGAACTTACAGATAATAGTTTGGAATAAAGTAATTATTATCCCATGGATCATTGAAATATTGTGACAATGTCAATTACATATGATTATATTATAACACTAGTCATTATCATCAGGGTAGTAAAAATATAATTTAAAATGTTTTTTAGGTATGTTCTTAATTTTGATCAAATAAAACAGCATGCTGGATTTGATAAAATTCCAACATCCTCATTTTAAGAAACAGAGCCTTTGACTAGTGATGCTCACTTTATTAGCCTTCATTTCAGGGAATCCTTAAGTTTTTATTTCAGTCTCTATTTCAACAGGCCCGCTTAATTCTTCACAATTTTAGGAGAAGCAGAAAATTCTTTGATATCTTTGGCAGACTACTAAATAGCACTGAGACCTAGTTTACACTGAATACAGATACAGGTAGTCATATGTGTATATATATGAAATATATATGTTGTATGTATACATATGCATATGTATGTATACATACATATATCCTACTTCATTCAGCATCTTACACAATCATAACACAATCATAACTACCTTGTTTTCAGATTAGTGTGCACAACTCTATCCCTGGATGAGAAGTCTGATTCGAAATACCTTCATCCAGAATCCATAAACAATTTAGGCTCATTTGTGGTATCTGAGCATGGGAGTGAGATCCTTGATTTCCACGTATCCCTTTCCCTGAACACATAGAAACTCTCTTCTCTAGCCTTCTAGAGTAATGGCAACCTAATTAATTAACCAAAAGTCTTATTTAAAATACTTTAAATGCACAAATCTTGTAAGAAGTAGACTGACACATCATGATGCTTTAGGTCAACGGAGACTATGTGTTATAGTATTGAAAGAGAACCGGCTACTGAACTCTGAGTCTTGTGAAACATGCACGCACAGAGCTGATGTGTATACTGGGACAATTAAGCCCACGAACAGTAGGAAAGATGTTTTCACAACGTGCGTCAATGAGAATAGTCATTTACCATCAGGAACTTAAATAAACCCAAAAACAGTACTTTGGGCTTTCATCCAAAAAGGAGGGTCTGGTAGGGAATTGTAAAATCTTCAAAATCAGGAAAAATCACTCTGAATGCATTTCAAATTAAACTGTCACGGTTTAGTTTAGATCTTCCTTATTAATCCATATTAATGGATATTTATCATTTTAGTGATTGTTTTCATAAGTTATATGGAGAATGTTTCTTCATAAAGTGCACAACAAAGCTGGACTCATGTAAGGAAACACAATGCTTCAAAAAAATACTACTTTAAGTGATACTGCCATATGGACTTGGACAAGTCTCTCGTTTCTATAATCAATCAACAAATTGCTCAACTAACCAGCAAATAATTATGAATGCCTACTATGTGTCCATCACTCTGCTAAACACATAGGGGTACAATGCAGTTATTATTTGTTCATTCCAGGTCACATCCCTTAAGAGAACTGGCAACTTTTTGGCTTTAGTGGGGTCGGTAACAACAACCTACTGTCAGTTTGGATTGGTCCCAAGGCAAACACCTGACTCAAGATAGATCAACTACAGTTTTATCCTAAGGCTCTAAAAATGAGCTATGAGATGAGGAGTAGTTCCTCTTTGGTGGTCAAGGTGTGATACGTGAGGCTTGGGAATTCAGTGATCATTATTTCCTACCAAACGGACTGAGAGATTGAAGCCAGTATTTAGAGTGGAAGTGAGAGCAGAGAGTCACCTGGAGGATTCAGTGCTGTGGTATCTTTAACCCGAACGACTAACTGGATCCTTGTTCTTCTTAGTTGCATTAAATACTCCAGTGTCCTTCAAATACTTACTTCTGTCTTATAGCTCAAGTCATCCTTCTATTCCTTGTATTCAAGAGTTATGATTCATATACCAATGAATCAGTAAACATGTATGCTTACTTAAACGTTCAGCACTTCTGAGGGCATTGGGAAGAATCAGTTAGGTTTAGATACAGTACAGAGAGGTACAACGTGAAGCAAATCCAAGCCAAAAAAGTTGCTGGTTCTCTTAACTGCAATCAGCACACATTAACTAAGTAGCTACTATATCCTAGTAGGCACTTGGGACAAGAGGTGCCAAAGACAGATTCTTTGGATAAAGGCTAAAGATTAGAATTTTTAACATGAGGAAAATAAAAACACCAATGACCAGAAAAACCTAGGTGTACTAGAGAATAATACACTGATCATAAATTGTTCCTACTCTTTTTAGCTTTAACCTACTCTTAACAATAAATTAGCTTCCTGTACAAACTGTCCTCAGGGGGAAAGCAGTTAACAGCTGGTGACAAAGGAGTCAGTTGAGATGAAGGAAATTTTAGTTTTTCTTTTTTTTCCCCTTACACCACAGCACTGTAGTCTAAAAGCACAATTCTTTTAAGATTTTGATCTTTAGGATCTAGGAAGCAGGCATTTAATAAAAATGAAAGTCAGGGCATAGCCCTGAAAAGTCCAAGTGGCTTGGAGAAGGTGAATGTCCAAGATAATGTTGGACAGAAGTACCTGTACACAGGGACCAGACGGCAGCCTCACAGAAGCCCTGTCAGGGCTGGACATGCAGGGAAGAGTTCCTGAACTGCCCCACACCCTCCCTACTACAATCCTCCCCACATTCAGGCAGGGAAGTTTTAGGAAGGCTGGGGAGACCAGAAGGCAGCTGAGGTGGGAACAAGGTGGACAAGAGTGGTTGACCTTGTGACCAGGATCATGGCTAGGACTACAGCCACTGGAAGCAGATGGCAGCATGGTATACCCACAGACCAGAGGAGAAGCAGAAGTCAGCATGGTCCCAAGGCCCCGACTTGGACCAGGAGCTCTGCTGTTCCCCTCCAGGCTCCTGATGAAGGATGATATGCAAACTCAGTCTCCACCCCACCAACGCAGACTGCCCCGGGGAGGAGGAGAAAAGAAGCCACAGAAGACTGTCCACTAGACTGAGTTTAAATCAGATAAATCAGATTGATTACCTTTAAAACAGGTTGTAATGGAGGTATTTTGGGAAGGTAAGTTTAAGGTTTTTATCGCAGGAGCAAATACAGGTACTCGTGCTAGTTGAGTTCAATAGAAATATATAAAAATATTTTAAAGTTGTTAAAATATATAGTGATGTAAAAAATCTGAAGAGGGATAATATACTCATATATACATAGTGAGTGAGCCATTTTATTAATTGTATGCTCCTTAGGAAACATGCAGTTCCCGAATAAGGATATCAAATCCCAGACATAACAGAAAACCAACTTTCTTTAGATAATATGATCTCTTATTACAAAACTGACTTTTGATGGTGAGAAATATGAATGTTCATTGAAGAAAAAAATAATTTAGAATACGAGACTTGCTATAAATTTAGAATATGTGAACTCTAGGCTTGAACTTCAAATGTCTAGCCCCAGCTCTGTCTCCCATGAGTGGGCTCTTGAGTATGTCACGTAACAGATCTGTGCCACATTTTCTTAATTTGTAAAACAGTGACATAAGCCTCTCTACCTACCTCATATATATTGTGAAACCAAATGATAATATATGTTAAAGTACTTTAAAACTTCAAAGCTAAAACTAAAAAAATATGTTTCAAATCATAACACTCAAATGGCAACTCTCTCATAAAGAGTACTTACTATGTGGCCATGATTACTCATAAAATTACTTATGAGAGGCTGGAATATGATGTAGAAACAAAGTGTCCAGAATTCTTGGTGGCTTAATAAAACAAAGTTGTTTTTCTTGCTCATGTTGTATGTTCAGCGAAGGTTGTCAGGCAACACTGCTTCACATAGTACCTAAGAATCGCAGGCCAACAAAATCGTCATCCTGTGATGCTGTTATATCAAGAAGCAACACCAGAATTTGCGGCATCACTGAAAGAGAAAGTACATGGGGAACATACACCCACTCTTACTTAACTGCCTCAGGTTAAAGTGAGGAGTTCACTTCTATTCACAGCCCGTTAGCCAAGATTTTCTACATAATCCCAACCTAAACGCAAGGGAGAAAGTCTCTGGTTTGGGGGCCTTCACACTCAGACTGGACTTACTTCTACAGACACCTGGTTCTCAATCACTGTGGTCTGGGCAGGAATTAATTATATCACTAGCTTCCCTGGGTCTCCAGCTTGTAGGTGGTAGACCATGGGACATCTTAGCCTTCATATTCCCATGAACCAATCCCTCACAATAAATGTCCTTCCACATATCTGCATGTACGTGTGTGTGTGTGTGTGTGTGTGTGTGTGTGTGTGTGTGTCTGTATCCCCTGTTGTTTCTCTGGAGAATTCGGACCAATATTCATTGCAAGAAAATATAAATAAGGTTGAAATAAATGGAGAAAATACACATTTGTTGATTAGAAAAATAAGCATTATAAAAATGTCAATTCTAGAAAAATGGTCTATAGGTTAACTGCATAACTCCAATTAATATTCCAAATTATGCTATTTCTTAATCTTTTTTCTATTTTTCTTTTCTTTATCTCTTCTGTTTTTCTTTCTCTTAATTTCTTTCTATTTCATATTTTCTTTATTGTCACTTAAGTACAGAGAAAAAGGAAAATCTTTTAAATGAATGGTGTTGATAGAGACAACTGTGTACTGGGGGAAGGGGCAGGTAAACTTCTATCCTTTACTATACCCCCAAATCAATTTGCCGTTGTTGTAGATCTAGAAGTGAGATGTAAAATAATAAGGGGTCTTGAAATAACTTTGGAAAATACCTTCGTTATCTTGTTGTGGAAGACTTCCAAAATGATACACAAATAACTACAAATCATAAAGCATAAGGTTGACAAATTTGACTTCACTAAAGTTAATATTTTTTCATCATAACACTATTAAGAGTGTGAAAAGAGTAAGAAACGACATGGGGAAGTTATTTTCAATACATGTGACTAAAAGGACTAACTATTTAAAATATAAAAAGAACTTCTATAATCAATAAGTTAGAGTTAGAATTGTGATAAATTAAGTGGGGCAAGAGAACAAGCTATTCACATTATTTCCTCTTGAGTGAGTTTTGGTAGTTTGTGGCTTTCATGGAATTTGCTCATTTCAACCAAGTTTTCAAATTATTAGCACAATGTTCAAAATATTCTTATTATATTTTTAATATCTGTAGACCCTGTACTAATGTCACTCCTCCCATTGTGGGTATTGGTAATTTGTCTTCTTGCCTTTGTTCTTGGTCAGTCAAGCTAGAGGTTTATCATTTTTATTGATCATCTTAAAAAACAGCTTTTAGATTTATTGATTTTCTTTATTGCTTTTCTGTTTTCTGTTTCTTTTTCTGCTGCTCATGTTTTTGTTCTTTCTTGTTTTCTACTTACATGGGGTTTAATTTGCTCTACGTTTTAAATTTCTTAAGATGGAAGTTAGTGTCACTGATTGGAGACATTTCTTGTTTTCTAATATATGCGTTGAGTGCTATAATTTTTTCTTAGTACCGCTTTAGTGCACCTCATAAATTTTGACATGTTTTTCCATTCAGTGCAAAAAAAAAAAGGTTCTAATTTCCCTTGTAAATTTTTTTCTTTTATCAATTGATTAAATAGAATTATGTTATTTAGTTTACAAATATTTGGAAAATTTCCAGGATTTTTAATTACGTTGTTCTCAGAAAACAGGCATTATGTGACTTGAGTCATTTTAAATTTAAAGAGATTTGCTTTATGACCCAAAACATGATCAATGTTGATAAATATTCTGTGTGCACTTCAAAAGAACATGAATTCTGTTGTTTAGTGGAGTGTTTAATGTGTCAAATAGGTAAAGGTTAATTAATAGTACAGTCAAATCGGCTACTTCTTCATGGACTTTGTCTACTCATTTTATCGATAGTTGAGAAAGGGTTGTAGAAATGTTCAAATATATTTGTGGATTTGACTATTTCTACTTGAAGTTCTACTTACTTTATTTCAGATACTTTGAAGCTCTCTTACGAGGTGCATAAAAATTCAATATTATGTCCACATGATGAATCATTAAATCATTATGAAATGTTCTTCTTTATCTTTAGTAACATCACTTTCTCTGAAATATAATTTTTCTGATATTAACATAGCCTTCAGTTTTATTTAAATTAGGATTAGTATGACGTATCTTTTCCATTCTTTTACTTGTAGTCTACTTGTATCTTATATTTAAAGTACATTTCTTATGGACAGTACACAGTTGGATCTTGTTTTTTTATCCAATTTTAAAATAATTCCCTTTTAAATGAGGTGTTTAAACTGTAATATTTAGTATGATTACTGCTACAGTTAGGTTAAAAACTATCATTTTTCTATTTATTCTCTGTTTATTCCATCTACTATTTTGTACCTTGTTTCTTTTTTCTTTCTTTTTGTTGGCTTTTTGGGGGGTTAATTGAGTATTTATTATTCTATTTTATCTCGATTGTTGACTTATTAGCTATAATTTCTCATTTAATTATTTGAATGGATGCTTGGTTGAATTTATCTTTAACTTATCACAGTCCATCTTCAGCTGGAATTACACTGCTCTGTATATAGTATGATAACTTTACGTAAGTATATTTCCTTTATTTTCCTCCTGATCTTTGTACTATGTTTGTCACACATTTACTTTTACATATTTTATAAAATCCACGCTGCATTGTTATTACTTTTTAAATAGTTGATTAGGTTTTAAGGATACTCAAATAAGAAAATATATTATGTGTTCTATTTAGTTACTATTTCCAGTGCTCTGTATGCCCTTTTGTAGATCCATATTTCCATCTGGAATCATTTTCCTTGTCTCTGATGGACTTTCTACTTGTGATGGTATTTTTGCTAAACTTTTCATATTTGTTAGTGAAAGATATTTTTGCTGGGTATAAAATTCTACATTAATAGTTTTTTGTTGTTTTGTTTTCTTATTTTCAGTAAAGATGTTGCTCTACTGCCTTATCACTGCAGTGTTTTTGACAAGAAATCTGTTCTCATTCTTATCTTTATTTCTCCCACATGTAGCATGTGGGCTTTTTTTCTACCCCCCTCTGGCTTCTTTTAATTTTTATTTCTCACGGGTTTCAAGAAACTTGGTTAAAATTTACCCTGCTGTATGTAGTTTTCTTCATGTTTTCTATGCTTAGAATTCATTGAGATTCTTAGATATCAAAGATTATAGTTTTTACAAAATTTAGAAGTCTTCTAGGCATTATTTTTCAAATATTGTCTCTGTCCCCTTCCCTCCAGAGCTTTAGGAACTCCACCTGACTGTCTGGAGTTGTACTATTGCTCACTAATGCTTTGTTCATTTTAAATTATATTTTCCACTTTGTATAGTTTCTAATATTACTTATTCAACTTGGCTAATTTTTTCTTCTACTGTGTATCCCATCAAGTATAATTTTCATTTCAGACTTTATACTTTTATCCCTAAAAGTCTGATTCAGAACTTTAAATTTTCCATGGCTCCACTTAACTTTTTGAACATGTGGAATATAGTTACAATTATTTTTAATGTTCTTCTCTGCCAATGTTAACATCTGTATCAATTCTGAGTCAGTTTCAATTGACTGATTTTTCTCCCCATTGAGAGTCATTGTGGGACATGTTTTCCTATTCCTCTGCTTGACTTTTAATTTTTGATTGGATGCTAAACATGAATTGTACCTTATTGGGTGCTGCATATTTTTATATTTTTATAAATATTTTTGAACTTTGTTCTTAGATGTAGTTTAGTTATTTGGAACTAGTTTGATCCTTTCTGGATTTTAAGATTTATTATGCAGGATCTCAGTGCTTCTCAGGCAAGGTCCTGCTACCGAGGCAAGATCTTCTCTACTATACCAAATGCCCTATAAATCATACAATTGTCCACTCTGGCTGATGGGAACAGGCACTATTCACTACCTGTGTGAGTACCAATGGGGTAGTGTGTCTTTTATTTTACTATTCATTATACTGGACATTCAGCGAGCTCTTCATCTAGATCCCATGTCCTACAGTTCTGAGAGATTTTACTCTTAGTCTTCTTTACTCTTGTCTGTTTTCTTTGTGTTACTATTTTCTATTTACATATTTTGATCTTTGCCATTTATGTTATGAGCTTTCCTTATATATCTGTGCTTCTTAACTCATTATTCATATTTTAAGAGGAAGATTCTAAAATGCTGATTGTAAATTCTAAATGCATGGGCAAGATTTTCAAGCTTTATTAAAGGATTCTTAAATGTCGATATATGTAAACCTTTTCTCTTGCACTGGTAAGCATCCCCAGAGAACACATCAGTCCCCCGGTCTAGTGTTCAAGCTTAGCTACCAGCATCCTAGGGCCAAGGTGGAAAAAGGCCAAATCTCAAGATTCATTGGAAAGGATTAATCTTCATATTTTCAACCCAGCACCTCATCTTACCATCTACTGTGCTTGAGACTCCTAAGGTCAGAGTTTATCTCTACAGAGAAAACAACTCCTGTCTGTCTTCTGCAGGGACAAGAAACTAAGCATGGTCTAAGAACTCCTAACACAGACTGTCAAACAATTATCTTGTTTTCAGTCCCACTTCACACTGAAGCCTTCAGATATGTGTGATATCTCATTCCCTGACTCTTTCTGGAGTTCTCCAATGCAAATTATCTTGTTTCCTATTGGCTTCTCTCACCATGGCATAGAGATACTGGCTTTCTCCATTTTGCTTGTCTATAAAATTTCTATCTTCCAAATTTTGTTTACATCTCTAGTCTTCAATTGTCTTTACTCCTGCTCTTTTTGTATTTGTGTATTTACTACATCACTGTAATTTTAGTTCAGTTTGGGGAAAGAGCAGAAGAAAATATGTTCAAGCTTTTACATTTAACTGCTAATTATCACTTTAAAGTTTAGAACAAGGATATTTGTTTGCAAAGGTCCAATTAATAGCAAAAGAGGTAAACAGATACATGAGAAATTCAGAAGAGCAAAAGAAGTTAATGGGTATCTGGCAAACTCACATGTATATAAGGATATGTGCACACACATCTTTGAGAGAGATTATAATCAGGAAAAATAAGGATTTTGTTTGATTACAATTCTACACTGGTTCTCAGGTTTAGTGTATCAATTTAGAGAGACAGTATTGCAATGAGGCTTGGTCCTCGTTCACATTCCACATGATTCTACTGAAGTTGGATCCTTCTTATCTCAGGGAGTAGCAGACAATCAAGCGTAGTGAACAGAACCTCCAATTTCCCTGGTCACAGGGATTAGTTCAGGGATGTACATGTAATCTCAGTAGAGCCAAAGAGATACCAGGAAATTTTTGCTGATTTTGCCAGAAAGCCAGGTGTCCCTTATCACTAGACTCAAGAGGACCTACATATAGGAGCTGCCACAGACTTTTAATACACAGGAGGGCCAATATCTGCAAAAGGTAACAAGCATACATACAGGGAAAGATAAACAGGTCCTGAAGGCAGTGTTTGAATTCCTCTTGCCAATAATGTTTTAGCCATATTGTTCCTAGACTGTTCAGTTGTTTCCCAATAAACTCCCTTGGATTGGATTTTCTGTTACTGGCATCCAAAAGAACTCTGACTAATTCATAATACTTAACTGGAGAAGCTTCCAATCTTCTCAAAACAAAATGATTCTGAATGGAAAGGAAAGGAAGTAAATATTAAGAGAAGTACCGTAAGACTGCATGGTATTAAAAAACACAGGTAGGAGAAATTTGAAAACTAAATCAGTGAGCTTATGGGAAGAGCCATCTAAATGTTCTCAAAGGCAAGTCTTCTGATCTGTCCCAAGAGGACAGAAATACTGTAGGAAGAAACCACTTCATCACCAGCAATAGTTTTCCAGGAATGATGGTGTGAGGTGCCAAAGAGCAGAAGGGAAATAAAGAGAATGCTCCAGTGTACAATGTCAATAAACTTGGCATAGATTTGGACAAGAATCTAGAACGAATTATTAAAAGATTGTTTGGGAGAACCTAGAATGGAAATTGATGATCACTTGAAACCAGAATAACATCACGAGGAATATATTAGGTGAGAATGAGTCTTAATTCTTTTAAATTTTTCTCATGGACAAGATAGAGCTAGGAGATTTGGAAAATAATATTAGGTGATTAATGATTGAATAATGTGGTCCAAGGAGTGCTTAATAAAAATACCATAAACAAATAAAAAACCTCACCTCTTGACTAGAGATCACTAGTAGCATCCTTCAGGATTCACACCTCAATGTTTTTCCACTAAAGAATTTTATCACAGCCCTAGATGAAAATATAGATAGTTTATTTAGGAAACTCTTCAATGAGATTAAAAAAAATACTATGGAAAATGGATCTGGGGCAATGGTAATGATTACTCCTCACTGAGCACTCTCTAAGTTCTTGATGCTGTACCAAGTGCTCCACATACATCAACTCAGTAAATGCTTACACAAAAATATTAGGTGGATATTCCCACTTTACAGATAAGAGAATTAAGATTTTAACTAGACTTAAGACCATCCCAAAGCTATGAAGTGTCAGAGTTAGGATTTAAACAGAAGTCTGACAAGAAAAAAAGAGTTTGCTCTTAAACAAAAGTTTATGTTCCTCTTAAAATGGAAATGAATACAAAATGTTCAATATCGCTAATTATAAGAGAACTGCAATCAAAACTACAATGAGGTATCACCTTATACCAGTCAGAATGGCCATAATTCAAAAGTCCACAAACAATAAATGCTAGAGAGGGTGTGGAGAAAAGGGAACCTTCCTACACTGCTAGTGGGAATGTAGTTTGGTGCAGCCACTATGGAAAACAGTAAGGAGATTCCTCAAAAAACTAAAAACAGACTTACCATATGATCCAGCAATCCCACTCCTGGGCATGTATCCAGAGGGAACTTTAATTCAGAAAGATACATGCACCCCAATGTTCATAGCAGCACTATTTACAATAGCCAAGACATGGAAACAACCTAAATGTCCATTGACGGATGACTGGATAAAGAAGTTGTGGTGTATTTACACAATGGAATACTACTCAGCCATAAAAAATAATAAAATAATGCCATTTGCAGCAACATGGATGGAAGTGGTGAATGTCACTCTAAGTGAAGTAAGCCAGAAAGAAAAAGAAAAATACCATATGATATCACTTATATGTGGAATCTTAAAAAAGACAAACTTATCTACAAAACAGAAACAGACTCATGGACATAGAAAACAAACTTATGGTTACCAGGGGGGTAAGGGAGTGGGAAGGGATAAATCGGGAGTTCAAGATTTGCAGATACAAACTACTCTTTATAAAATCAATAAACAACAAGTTTATACTGGATAGCACAGGGAACTATATTCAATATCTTGTAGTAATTTATGTTTAAAAAGAATATGAAAATGAATATATGTATGTTCCTATATGACTGAAATATTGTGCTGCACACCAGAAATTGATTCAGCATTGTAAACTGACTATACTTCAATAAAAATACTAAAAAATAAATAAATAAAATAAAATGGAAATGAAGGCTCCGTTTTAAAAATAGACAAGATATTTGCACTTAAAACTAAAAAGATGAGTAAAAAAAACATAAAAAGGGGGCTTGAAAGGTAACAGCTATGAAAGGTACGTGTTAAGCACATTTAAATGATTCGGTGATGTTGCTTGATTTCAAGCTCAATAAAAATCAAGAGGATGATGTAACTGCCCCCAAATTAACACTACTCTGAGTTGACTGGACCACATCTTCAACATCATGTGTGATGTTTTGAAGCTATGGTTTAAGAACCGGTGTGATATTCTTAAGCATGCTCAAACTCATTTAAGTAGAAACTGATATGTGAGAAAAAGAGATGAAAGAAGAATAAATATGAGCGTTAAGGAGAAAAGATAGAATAGACACAGGTGCATTCTTCAAATATGGGAAAGCACAAGAGTGATTAAAGTCATTCTACCTTGATCCAAAGTTATCATTACAATGTCCTTATTTCAGCTCAACAGACTGCAGTTAGAATTCATTTTAACCTAATTCTCTCATTTTATAGGGAGAAAATCCAGCTGCAGGAAATAGTGATTTATTCACAGTGATATAAGGTGTTGGTAAAGCTGAGACTAGAACACATGTCTCGAAACATCTAGGTGTGGAGGTGCTTTTGCCACTACATGAGACTACTGAAAGGTAAAATAGATAGTTGACAAGAGTATCCTTAGCTACTATTTTTGAAATTTCTAGCCAATAGGGCCCAGGGTTAAGAAAAGGTAACACTTAAAATAATTAATGAAAGGAGGGGGTGGGTATAGCTCAAGTGACAGACTGCATGCTTAGCATGCACAAGGTCCTGGCTTCAATCCCCAGTACTTCCTCTAAAAATAAATAAATAAACCTAATTCACACACTCCCCCACAAGAAAAAAAAAGTTTTAAACATTAAAAAATAAAATAATTAACGAAAAGTATGTGAATTGAGAGATTTTACCCGTAGATGATAAATCATGGAATTCCACACTTATTTTATTGTTCCATTTAAAAGAATAGAAATATGTACATGAAATAAGAGCTCCTCTGTGGATGATAGAAGCACTTGATAATTTCTACACCCGCCCCTGAATCTCTGCTTGTCAAAATCGTTCTTTCCCCCAGTACCTAAAGCTGTAGGACTGTCCTTCCTTTGAAGCCACTTCTAGGAAGTCAGCTTTCCGATCTGCTCCACAGCGTGGGAGCAGGAGCAGCTGAAGGGGAAGCAGTGATACCATGGCTCAGAACACACCCACTCAATTGCCTCCTGTTTCTGAACATCAGCTGTGGAGCGGGGGAAGGAAGCCAGAATTATCACCAGCTGTTTCCCAAGCTGTTTTGGCAGAGAGTCATAGAAGAATAGACTCCCCAGGCATATTCTTGAATGATGTTAGTGGAACTGAAGATCTGTCTCCACAAACAGACAGTACAGAGAAGAGATAAGTGGACTTGATGTCTTTATCTTCCAATCTCCATGCCAATAAGCCTTTTCAAGCCATGCTTACCAAGTTTACAGTTTCTAATATTTGCAACTCTCACCAACACTTCAATGACCCCATTATCGATGTCTCCATGAATTTTGGCCCTTTTAAAATTAAATAAAACCAAGTGGAATTGGTTTTGACATGAGATACTACGAGAAAGAGAAGGATTCAAAACAACTGAAATCAAACCAGCTGGATTTTTTTTCCCTTTGTAACTCCAGTATACTGCACAAAAAATGGCTTTGACTAGAGAGAAATTATCTCAAACGTAAGTGGCATGTCAGATCCCAAAGTCTGGCTCTGTGTGTACAGCTTGAAGACTACTGGAGGCCAGAACTGCAGAATGGTTGATGTCCTAGATTTCTAACAGTAGTCAAGCAACACAAGAAATGTATTATGATGTTCTAAGTATACATGCACCTACATTCCTAGTCCTCGGACTATTTTTACATAATTTGGAGAAAAGTTCCCCAACACCATGGTAATCTCCTAGAGAAATACACAAGTGATCATTATTTAGTGTATACAAATTCATACGAAAACATAAGTCACACGGTCTTTTATAACAAAGGACACTTGGAAAGAAAGGCATAGTTTTTGTATAGAAAGGAATACCAGTCAACAAAAATGCAAGTGAATCTAAAGTTTATTGAGAAGTCAGAGTTAAGAGAAATGTTAGTAACTCCTAAATTATTTTCCTTTAAGGGTTTTTCCAAAAGGATTCAAGATATCTCACATGTTTTAGTGCATGACTGTTTTCTTGCCAAATCTAACTTGAAATATTATATTCTAAATATACATGTCACATCATCATGAATATCCTTTCCCTTATTTGAATGAGGCCTGGCCAAACATGTTCCTGGCAGCTATTATGTCTATAAGAATATACAAGGATATTACAGAGCTAGCCAGAAAATTAGTAGGCTGACTGCCATATAAGAATATGAAAATACTCACTTGGTCAATATTAACAGGCCTTACAAAACAGGCTTATAACATAGACATTATTTGACATCAGCCTTTCAAACTCACTCACTGGTAGAAGAAAAAAAATAAGGTTTCATTTGGAAAAGTACCACTGTGAAGTTTATTTACCTCTTTTTTTTTTTTTTAATCTAATGATGAATGGGAATTTAAACATGCAAAAAATAAAGAGGAAAACTACATTCATCTGCATGAGACTTAAACCAGGGTTTCATTAAACAAGAATACTTGCTCCTCCTATGCTCGTTTATTTAAGAAAGCTGGTATTCTGCATCTGTGTGCTTTTTAATTCTTTTAGTTGTCTTACAGAACTGGCTAGAACCCTTAGCATAATGCTGAAAAGAACTGGTATGAGCAATCCTTACCTTGTTCCAAATAGTAGGGGGAAGCATTTAATCTGATTTATGCATGAAGTTTGTTTTAGGTTTTTTGCAGATACCATTTATCAGGCTGAGGAAATTCCCTCCTATTTATAGTTTACTGAAAGTTATTTTTTTAAACCATGAACAGATACTGAATTTTTTCAAGTTTTTTTTTTTTTTGCGTGAAATTTTGCATCAGTTTTTTTGCATCAATCAATTGAAATGATCATATGTTTTTTCTCTTTTAGTCTACTAAAATAGTGGTTTTTATTTATTGATTTTCCAATGTTAATCCAGTCTTACTTTTTTCGGATAAACTCTACTTGATCAGGATGTACTATTCTTTTCATTTATTGTTGGATTTGATGTGTTAATATTTTGCACTTATGTTCATGAGTGATATTGCCCTAGAGATTTTGTTTGTTTGGTTGGTTGGTTGACTGGCTGGTTTAAAAGACTATTTTTGGGGTAGTTTTAGGTTTATAATAAAATGGAGAGGAAAATATAAAGATTTCCCATATGACCCCTTCTCCCACATGCATAGCCTTTTCATTACCAACATCACTCACCAAAATGGTATTTTTTTTTTTTTAACCAAGTCTGAACCTCCCTTGACATATCTTAATTACCTCAAATCCATAGTGTGTCTAAGGGTTCAGTCTTGGTGCTGTGTATTCAGTGGATTGGGACAAATATATAATAACGTATATCCATCCATCTCACACCCCTGGTAACCTCTGATCTCTTTGTTGTCTCCATAGTTCTGCCCTTTCCATAATGTTATATAGTTGAAATTATATGGTACACAACCTTCTCAGATTGGCTTCTTTCCCTTGGTAATATACATTTAAGTTTCCTCCATGTCTTTTCATGGCTTGAGAGCTCATTTCTTCTTAGTCCTGAATAGTATTCTATTGTCTGAATGTCACAGTCTATTTAACCATTCTCCTAGCAAAGGACATTTTGGTTGCTTCCAAGTTTGGGCAATTATGAATAAAGCTGCTATAAACATTTGTGTGCAAGTTTTTGTGTGGATATACTTTCAACTCCTTTGAGTAAATATCAAGAAGCACGATTGTTGGATCATATGGTAAGAGTATGTTTAGTTTTGTAAGAAACCAAAAACTGTCTTCCAAAGTAGTTGTTCCCCTTTTGCACTCCCATCAGCAATGTATGATGTATCTGTTGCTCCATATCCTCACCAGCTTTTGGCGTTGCTAGTGTTCTGGATTTTGGCCACTCTAATAGACATCTAGTGATTATCTCGTTTTAATTTGCATTTCCCTGATGATATTTCATGTGGGACATCTTTTCATATGCTTCTTTGCCATTTGTATATCTTCTTTGGTAAGGTATCTGTTAAGGTCTTTGGCCCATTTTTAAATTGGGTTGTTTTCTTATTGTTGATCTTTAACAGTTCTTTGTATATACTGGATAACAGCCCTTTATCAGATGTCTTCTGCAAATATTTTCTCCCAGTTTGTCCTTGCTTTCTAATTCTATAGAGCAGATTTTTGACAAAAATCAAGTCCAGTTTATCAATTATTTCCTTCATGAATCAAATCTTTGGTGTTATATCAAAAGAGCATCACTATACCCCAAATCATAACATGTCTTATGGTGTCTTCTAGTATAATAATTTTGAGTTTTACATTTAGGTCTATGACCCACTTGAGTTAAATTTTGTTACAGTTGTAAGTCTGCATCTAGATTTCTTATTTATTCCTTCCTTCCTTCCTTCCTTCCTTCCTTCCTTCCTTCCTTCCTTCCTTCCTCTCTCCCTCCCTCCTTCCCTCCCTCTCTCTCTCTCTCCCTTTCTTTCTTTCTTTCTTTCTTTCTTTCTTTCTTTCTTTCTTTCTTTCTTTCTTTCTTTCTTTCTTTCTTTCTTTCTTTCTTTCTTTCTTTCTTTCTTTCTTTCTTTCTTTCTTTCTTTCTTTCCTGCATGTGGATATCCAGTTGTTTCAGCATCATTTATTGAAAAGACTATCTTTGTAAGGAAGTGGAGAGATATTCCTTGTTCATGGATAGAAGACTCACTGTTGCAAGGCTCACTATTGCTTTTCTACTCTGTCAAAGATTGGTTGATTATATTTACATGGGCCTATTTTATGATTCTCTACTCTGTTCCACTGGTCTGTCTGTCTGGTTCTGTGTTTTTGTTTTTGTTTTTGCTAATACCACACTGTCTTGATTACTATGGCTTTGCAGTAAGTCTTGAAGTCAGTCCTCCAACTTTGTTCTCTTTCAGTGCTGGGTTGGCTATTCTGAGTCTTTTGCCTCTCCATATAAACTTTAGAATGATTGTGTCGCTATCCACAAAATAACTTGCTAGGATTTTGATTGTGATTGCATTGACTCTATAGATCAGGTTGGGAATAACACTGACAACAGTGAGTCTTCCTATCCATGAACAAGGAATATCTCTCCATTTCCTTATTCTTTGATTTCATTCATGAGAATTTTACAGTTTTTCTCATATAGATCCTGTAAATACTATGTTAGAATTATACCTAAGCATTTCATTTTGGGGGTTTTGGTATTAGGGTAATGTTGGCCTCACAGAATGAGTAAGAAAGTAATACCTGTGCTTCTAAACTCTTAAAGGGATTGTAAAAAATTGATATGGTTTCTTCCTTAAAAGTTAGGTAGAATTCACCAGTGAACCCATCTGGGCCTGGTGCTTTCCATTTTGAAAGGTATTAATTACTGATTCAGTTTCTTTAATAAATACAAGCTTATCCAGGTATTTTTATTTTTCTTGTAATATCTTTCTCTGGTTTTTGTATGAGGATAATGCTGGCCTCATAGAATACATTGGGAGGTGTTTCCTCTTTGTGTTAGTTACCTATTGCTGCATAACAGATTATATAAATTGAGCAGCTAAAGCAAACATGGCTTAGCTAGGCCTCCTGTTTAGGGTCTCACAAGGCTACAATCAAAGTGTCAGCCAGCCTTCTTCTGTTCTTTTCCTTTTCCTACTCCTTCTTTTATAATTGTATAGTAACTGACAAACTTTTTATAGTTAAGAGTGCTATACAAAAACAGACCACAGGCTGGATTTGACCTGTGGGCTACGGTTTACCAGTCCCTGAGTAGGGCTAGTTTTTCTGCACAGGTAAGGCAATACTGTGCTCAGGACTCAGCTCAATATCCTATGTGTTAGAAGTTCTTTCCATTTTGGTAGTGGCAACACAAACTTTTCCCAGCCAGGTATGAGCTCCAGCGATGGTCTGATCCATGCTTTCTGGGCCTCTTCCTGGCCTCATACAGTTTCCTCACACTCATTTGGTGATGGGCACTCAGCTGGAGACTGCACTCCAGATCTCTCTCTCCCACTATGCTGCTCTCTTCTCACCAGTGCTTTGCCCAAAGTCTAGCCCCTTTGGCTACTCCACACTCTGTCTCCTCACCTTGTAGAGATCACTAGGACATTTGGAGGTTCTCCCTCCCATCACTGCAGCACTGTTCATGCAGTGAGCTAAGAGGGCTGCAGCTAGGACAGTTTCTCTCAGGAATCACTCTCCTGAGTTACCTGCCTTCCAACACCTAAATCCTTTTTTAAAAAAAAATATACTTGGTGGGGGGGGGATTTTTAGTTGTTTAAAGCAGGAAGATAAATCTTGTTCCTCCATTCCCTGGCTCAAAGATTCTTAACAGGCTTTAAAATCTTTAGCAGAGATCCTTGATAAGCAAGTCAAATTATATAGGGTCAAAAAGAAATCGAAAACCTTTCCTGGTAGCTCTTTTAATGTAAAATTTTAGTCTAGAAAAACAGTCTTAAAAATGATTCTTTAGACCGTAAGTGTGCAAAATAAAATGCATCTAGTTTCTCTTTACATATTCTTATGCCTCAAGAGCACTTCTAAATATATTTGCCCTTTAAATGATAACAAACAAAAAAATATTGAAAATCCAGTGGTCCAGAAGTGTAGGATTTTTAAAAAATAAATTATCCTTAAAATGTCTAATAGATTTTTGAAACTTTACTTAATCATGTAATTTGTTGATATGACATTCATATTATACCATACTACTCCAAGCTTGATTTAAACTAACTGTGGTGTCTACAAAATAGTGTTATGAGAAATTGCACATAACTGTGAGTGTGTGGAAGCCAATTATCAAATAGCAATAACTACACTCATTTTCCTAAGAAAAATATTAGTTTTAATAATCATCTTTCCCACAAATTTAAATGAGAAGTGGACATAACAAAAGGTCTTTGAGTATATTAACATTTACAAGAAGCTTAAATGTCCAGTTGTTAATGTTGAACAAGTTTTATAAATAATAAGATACAAGAATCTTTTAGTTATCAATTAACAATTATTTACATTATTTTAGACAATAAATTAAGTAGTTAATTATTCTGCTTTTAATTCTGTGCTTTTCCAAGTACAAATCTTTACTTTGCTAAGCTACAGATGATCTTGATTTAAAATGCACTATCTTTTTATATGACTGATAGACAGACAAATAGACATTAATCTGCAACCCACCTTCAATGGAACAGACATTCAGAATAGTATTTCCAAAAGCACTAAAAAATTACAGAGATTCTCCCATGACTCTAAAACCTACACTGCTGTGTGAATCAAGATGAACATATTTCAAGAGTTCTGATTAATGCTGCAGGGTGTAGTAGCAGAAGAGAGGGAAGTTATAACACTGAAAACTGGTATTCACTTGCTCTTATACCTCAGCCAGCTTAGGAAAGAAGTCCAGCCCTTCCTGGTACTGGGAGAAAAGTCTGTATGAAAATGGTTTATGAAGTTTGCAGTATGGAAGAGATGGTATTTGTGACATAAGGAAATATTTAGTTTTATTCTAAATTGCCACAATTTCATAATAGTTAAGCATTAAATACTTTGACATGACAATAACTGAACATTTTTAGGTTCAATCAAATGTGTTATGATATCTGCCTTTTAGGAAGAAAAAAGTTACACAAGCTTTTAGCCTCTAAAAAAGTCCTTTACATCTTTTATTATAATTAGGCTGTTGTAAGAGTACTATCCCTTGGCTAATTCTTTGTCATTTGCTGAGTTTAAAAGTGTCCCCAATAACATACAGCTAATTTAATATAAAACTCATTTTTTAACCTGTAACTCCATGCACACGTTCCATTTGGAAACGGTGATCAGATTTTGTGTGTGTGTTGGGGGGTGGGGGGAGGTTGATAAAAGCACTCTGACTCACACTTGAGTCCATGGTTTCAATGGGAAACAAGCTGAATTTTCTAGGGAAACATATGCTCAAGCACCCCATTCACAGCAGGCACCCTGGGGCCTGAATATGCTTGATTGTAAGCAAAAGTAACATTAAATATTATTGACAGTAACGGAGTAGTCAAGAGGAACTTTTACCACAATGTTTTGCATTTTTCTTATATAATTCACTCTCTAATAATTATTGTAGGATTGAATAAAATTCCACCTTTCTTTTTTTTTTTTTTAATTTACCTAATGTATGGGACACCTGTGCATCACTTCATATCCTCTGGAGCACATTTTCTTCCCAGCCATTCCTGTGATGACCACTCTGTATCTGTTTTGACTCCTTTTACATAGACTTAACCTAACAGCTCCTGAGCAGCTTCCTCTTGCTTCTTTCCCCTGGGTTTCACTGAGACCTGGTGGGGGGCATCCTTCTGACACTTACCCACTTGCAACTGGGAAGTCAATGGAACAACCACTGACCAATAAAAGAGGAGAACCAATGGACAAATGCTTCTTTTCTCTGAGCATGGCTGATTTTGAGATGCACTGAATAAGGCTTCAAGCTAATATTTAATCAGTTGAACTATGGGTTGTTGCAGTGTCTACATACCTGGCTTAAGGCAGGACATGAGGGAGAATTGAAGTTGGATCTGAGAACATCCAACAGATGTCATGAGTTCCACTGTTATATGGACTGGAGCATACACCTATGCTTCTATGCATCAATCCATATTCTTTTTCATGCTTTTCAAAGTTGCAAATGTCAATACACTTCCCCTCAAATACTTCTGCATGCATATCACATAATTTAGTATTTTTTACAGTATTTTGAGGTACAAGTTATATAAAATAAAATACACAGATCTTAAATGTATCATCTGAAAAATTCTGACAAAAGCATATATCTGTGCAACCAAACCTTCATGAAGATACAGGACATTAATATATCCTTAGGAAGTCCCCTCATGTCCCTTCTGGGTCATTCCTCACCCTCATGCCCAAAATCATCATCATTCTAATTTTTGCCCTTAAGATTAGTTTTGCCTATTTTAGAACTTTATATAAATGAAATACTATAGTATGTATTCTTTTTTGTAGATGCTCAGATTTTTTGAGATTCATCTATATGGTTGCATGTATCAGTAGTTCTTCCTTTTTTGTGCTAAGTAGTTGTTAGTGTACTCTTTTATTGATGGACACTGGAAAGCTGATACTTTGGTGCTATTGTAAATAAAGTAGTATGAATATTTTATACAGGTGTTTTTGTAGACATATTCTTTTTCATTTCTCTTTGGCAAATACGTAAGAGTGGAACTACTAGCTGAAATGATAAGTATATGTTTGGTTTTATAAGAAACTGCCAGATATATTTTCCAAAGAGTTTGTACCATTTTACATTCCCACTAACAGCATATAAGAAATCCAGTCACTCTAAACCCTTGCCAATATTTGATGTTATCAGTCTTTTTCAGTTTTAGACATTCTAACGTGTCCATAGCAGTATCTCAAGTTGTTTCAAGGTGCATTTCCCTCCATCCATTTTCAAGGTCTTATTAATCCTTCTAGAGCACTGCGGATCATAGCCCTCTCTCTTTTTCCCTCTCTCTCATTCCTTATATTTGTTACTTTCTTTCTACTCCCATTTGTTAGCACTTAAGGAATGTACCTCATCTGGTCACACTATCTCATATTGTTATTTAATTCTTACTTTATAACAATCCTTGTTTCTGCAACAAGATTATAACCACATGGAGAGTGGTGTCTTCATTCGTCCTCTGGGTACTCTGCAATACCTAAGACAATAATGGGCTCAGAGCAGCCAGTCCATAAATACTGGTAGGTGGGACAAAATTAAAAGTCAAGCCTGTGGATAAATAAACTGTGTACATTCATGCAGTGGACTACTACTTGGCAGTAGAAAGAAACGAGCTAGCAAGCCATGCAAAGACATGGATGAATCTTCCATGTATAATGCTAAGTCAAAGAAGCCACATACTCTTACTGCTCCATTCATATGACATTGTGGGAAAAGCAAAACTATAGAGATGATGAACAAATTATTAGTTTCCAACGGTTCAGTGAGGAGGGGAGGTGGTGAAAATTGGTGAAGCATGGGGGATTTTTTCTGGGTGGTGGAAATGCTATGAATGACACTAAAATAGGACATAGGATACTATGCATTTGTCAAAATTCATAAAATTTTAGAACAGAAATGTTGAACTTTAATGAATGTAAATCTTTAAAAAAAAAACATTTAGGAGGTCAGGGTAACCCAAAGTAGAATTTAGACTATCATAAAAGAATCTAACTTCATTAGAAATGTATAAAACACTCACTGAAGTGGGTAGGGGCAAAAGTAACTTTGGAAATGGATAGAGTCTTCTAGATTTAGGCAAAAGGGAGTACACTTAAACTCTTGCTTGATAAAATTGTTTCCCACTGGGGATACAGGCTAATAATTCTGACACTATTATATAGGAATAGTGGAACTGAACAAGTAAGGACTTGGATAAAGAATGGTGGAAGGCAGGTTTCTCGTTGTTGGAGTAGGAGTGTATAGAGAAGCAAGGGACAGGAGGCCAGAATGATGCGTGTTGTAATGGCTTAGAGTTGGAGACATTAGTATGAACTCCGTTTAGCTTAATACTGCTACAGATAGTTATATATAGAAATATTTATAGATAGTGTATATATATATATATATATGATTCATATACACACATTTTTTTTCTGTCAGCTAAAAGGGCCTAGAAGCATATACACCCTAATAGCAATGAGCACAACAAGCACCCAGATCTTGGTTTCTAACACTATCCTTCAATAAAATGAACTGAGTGGGGATCCTGGAGAAATAGCTGATTCTAGGATTCAGGCAGGAAATACATATTATGAGCCTGAAGCATCTTGTAGTGCCAAAAGAAGTGTTCAAACACACGCACAAACACACATACAATATTGATGAGAATATAGAAGCCAAGTGAAAAAGCTCCCAGTAGGTCAAAGCTAGAACAATTTCAGCAACAAAAACAAAATAGCACTGGAAACAAAATGGCACTTCCAAAGTATAAAATAAATATCCTTGAATCCATACTGACATAAATAAATAATTGAATAAATCAATGAATGGGGGAGAAGAGACAAATTTCCCATGCAGAAGAATTCCAAAAGATCTATGAAGATATTCTGCCTTCAAAGAGCCATAACTCCACTCCTTAAGTACTGACCACACACAATGACCTCCCTCTAAGTACAGCACAGGGTTGACAGGAGTGAAGGCGCAAAGAATAAAGTTACAGTAGAGAAACCTGACAAAACACTGCCTCAGCCAGCTGATCAAGATGAACATCAACAGACGTTAAGTCATACTGATAGTACATACTGATAGTACGTGCTCCTTTGTAGGATGTGAGGAGAAGGGCGCTGTGTTTCTGTGGTCTTCCCCACTCCTGCCAAAGAAAACACAAAACCCGAGTCTAACCATGAGGGAACATCAGCCAAGTCTCCAAAGAGGGACACTCCACAAAATACTGACAGTTATTCTTCAAAAATGATTAACACATGCAAGAAAAATCCGAGAAATGATCACAGACAAGAGAAGCCTAAGGAGACATGTTGACCAAATGTAGTATGGTGTCCTGGATGGGATCCTGGAACAGAAAAGTGATATTAGATAAAAGTAAGGAAACCGGAATAAAGCAAGGCTTTAAATAATAATAATAATAATAATAATAATAATAATAATAATAATAATAATAATAATAATAATAATAATAATAAATAATAATAATAATAATAATACATCACTATTGGCTCATGTGACAAATATACCACACTAACATGAGGTGTTAATAATAAAAGAAACTGGATGTGGCATACATGGAAACTTCATACTATCTTTGCACCTTTTTGTAAATATAAAACTACTCTAGATTAAAAGAATGTTTTACAAATGGATTGATCAAAGCTACATGCACCAACATGGATAAATCCCATGAACACAATACTGAATGAAAGAAATCAAAGAGAAAAAGATAGATAATGTATGATACTATTTATCTAAATTATTAAAAGGGATTTACACATGGTATTAGAAATTAGGAAATTAGTTACCTTAAGGAAGACAGATAAATAGTCTTAGAGGGCATGATTGCTTATTTTAAAGTACTGGTGATACTCTGCACCTCTATCTGGGTGTTGGTTGCTCTGCTGTGTTCACTTTGTGTTAATTGTTGAGCAGTATACTCATACATTGTTCACTTGTGTGTATGAATATATTTAATACATCAATGAAATATTTTTTAAAGTTAAACTTTGTGCATGTTCTGTATCGTCAGGATTTCCACATAGAATTATATTGTAACTTTTTTTTTTAAAGTGTGATGAGTGACTTTGAGGAAAAATGTTCTTCATGCCTATTAATGTCTCCTTAGCTATTTCCATAACATTCCACTCCAAAAAGATGAAAGTTGCCTTTAGACTAGAAAATATGGATGGTCTCATTTTTACAAGAAGTAGCCTCAACTTGTAGGTCAGAATAGACTAGTACAAGGTTCCTTACTTTCTTCTGAGGATGTGAAATTCTAAATCTTCAACTTAACAACATTTCTGAAAAAGTCTAGCGAATACAACCAAACTACTAGGTAAGACGCAAATCTGATTTTCAATGACCAGCTAGGAATGTCAATAATATTTAGCTAATGAAGAGCTATGAGAATACAACGGTTTCTTGTATATTTCCAATGATTTCCTAAAATTTAAACCATTAGCCATCCTTTGCTCTAGTATAGTCACAGAGTGGCTGACAGGTTTGATATCCAGTCAAGAAGGTTTTCTATAAATAAAAAGAAATATATTTAATATAAATTCTTTATCAACACTTGTGAGAAATATATAAGTAAAACCACTAATGGAAAACAGTGTGGATTATTGGCAGAAAAACCCTACATGCTACTTGTATGTACATATTTGCCATGTTAACTAGGTGAATCAGTCAGCAGTTTCCTCTTCCGGTTGCAGTGAAGAAAGGGAAGTTTCAGTGGCCAATACAGAGTTTAAAATGCTCCTGTCACACAGATATTTAACCTTTGCTTAGACCATTTGATGTCAACAAACATGTCATTTGAAAATGCCTCTGTTTTCCTGGCATGTCATCAATTGATGCCCCAAAAATAGATCCAATTATACTTTTCCACTATTTATCATTTATCCTCTTTTCTGTCCAACCATTAACAAAGGAGTGGTTTGCACTGTTTAGTCTCTTGTTGAGACGGGATGCAAGATTCTAAAGCCCCAGGGCAAGTTTTCTCTGATATAAACTGATTTATAGTAATTTCATAAAAAAGGAAAATGGATAACAAATTAATAATTTAAATAATTCTATGTCAACTGCAGATATGCAGCCAACAGGATTGGGACTTGAAATTACACTGTAGGTCAGAAAATATTTTAATGTCATTTCCCATAGTTTTGGTTACAAATAGCTTACGGTTTGAAATCCTTCACCAAAACCTCGCTGCTTAGATTCAAAAGAATACCAACATTTTGCTCCCTTACCAACCAGTCATTAGAGTTCCTTCTTTAGACCAAAAATGTCCTTCAAGTCCACTAGAATTTCCTTGCCCTATAAAAATAAATTGCTCATCATTTTATCTCCTGAGGAGTGGTGAACAATATAAAGTTATCAAAAATAAGAAGGGTCAGAGTTTCCTGGTTCTCCTTTGAAGTATTAAGTAACTGTTGCTTACGGAATTCACACAAAGAATACTTTAGTGTTTTTTTTTTTTAATAGAAGTTGAATTAGCAGATCATGATAATATGCTTCTCAACTATAGCATCCACTGGGAACAAAGCATACTTCAATGAAATAATTTCTTCCGAGCAGAAGGAAAAGAACTGATATCCTATATGGATGGTTTCCCTTTTACAAAAATCTTTGTGTCTCCAGTTCTCACCGACACAGGCCTGCCACAGCATGTTCATGTTTGATAGAAAGACCACGCCTATGGATTAAAGCAGTGTTTTCCAAGTAGGGTTTTGCTGCAGACTAATCCCTTATTGAAAAAAAAAGTTTCCAGGGTCAAATAAATTTGGGGAATATACATATTATTTTTAGTTACTGGGATGTCAAAATGCACATTAACATAACAGGCTTTAAGAAATATTTTGAGAGAAAAATGTTTCATTTTTCTTAAATCAATATTCCCCAAACATAGAGGGCCATGGAATCCATGTGAGGACGTGTGTGTGTGTGTCTGTGTATCGGTATTTTTGTGCATCTGTGTGAAACACCTATTAACATTCCATGGAAATCAGCGCTTCTGCGAGGCACTAGGGGAAACAGCTTAAGGCATTAAACTCCAGAAAGCCAACTTCAAAACACAAGCAGTAAACATCCATTAATGTCAAAATCCTTAACGGAGGGCGGGGGGCAACATGGAAGCCTGGATGAAGATCTTTAGGGAGCCAAGAGGAAGCACTAAGACAATGGGTATCTGGTTTGGGCAGAAGGTCCAGAAAACTGTGAACCCCTTAGTAAGGAGCCAAAGAGGGGATTGCCCAAAAACATGGTCAAGAAGTTCATTTCTTACCCAGAAATAACCCAATTACTTGCCCACAAGGAACAGTCATCATCCTTTGAAAGAAAAGCTCTCACAAGAAGCTGAGGATGTACATTTTAGATAAGAAAGCTCTCATTAAAATATTTTTGGAGATGGGACTGTGAAGTTATTTTCTTTGAAGGTTATGGTGCAATAAAAGATATTATTACATGAAAGCAAAATTTTATGAAAAATTATTCAGTATCAGGAATACAAGCAGCTTACAAATTCAGGCAGAACGACTGTAGCAGAGACGACTTTGTTTTTCTGTTCTGCTTTCCCACTAGGAATACAATTAGATGACGTCTCCCAGCCTCCCTTGTAAGTAGTGAGGATGTGAGCCTGAGTTCTAACCAGTTGAATGTGGATGGAAGTGACAGGCACCACTGCCAGGTTTTGTTTGCAAATATCATCCCATGGGACTCTCTCTTCATCCTCTTGATGGCTGGAGGCAAAGGATTCAGCAGAAGCCTATGAGACTCTAAAGGACACACAAGAAATGCAAGGGAATTGAGTTCCTAACTCTACCTGTGACAAGCCAATCCTAAAACACTTGTGTTGAACTGCTACAGGAGTAAGAAATAAACTTGCGTGATTTTGATTGATACTTGGCATTTGTTGTAGCAGTTAGATGGCCCCAATTCATAGAAAGTCCAAAGAAGAGATTAACAAATTGCATATAGTATATTTAGGTCTTTTGCAAGAACTGGGCCTTTGAGATATTTATTATAATCAACACACAACACACTTTACTTTGAAAAGCACCTTTCAAATATGAAAGAATACTTATCAATAATTAAAATGAAATATCTCTCCAAATCTAAAATACCAATACTGAAAAAACTGCTTACACAAGCACCTGTCAGCAATAAGCTTACAGTTGTTGAATAACGTTAAAGGGCCACAGTATGCGGCTTCCTGTATAATAGGGTATGAATGAGGAACACAAGGAGAAATCTTTTGAAGTTATATATTCCACAGATATAAAAATATGAACAATAGAGAGAGGAAGCTTGATGGAAGACAGAATGGCAACAGTAATGGGCAAAAAGGAACAGCAGCTGGAGAGCACTCTAAACACATCTTAACTGGCACACAGGTGCTTCTGTCACCTCGAAACAGGCCAGCAGCATCAGGTAGATGCTGTTGGAGTGACCTGATATTGGTGCTATTTTCCAGGAATCTAAGCCACATGGTTTCTATAACTTGTTTCCCAGGATTTAGCCTGCTTAGAGCTGGGGAAAGTATACTTGGCTGCTGTAGGCAAACTGTGGCTAAAAACAGATTTCCCACTTCTATAATAGTCAATAGATTCATATAATCAGGCAAGAGACAATGACGCCAAGTTGGTTGGAATTAGTCTCTTTCTGCTCTAAGCTCCAACAGAACTTGGATAACACTTCTATGCTAGCATTCATCGCTTTGAGCATCCGTGGTAGGCTCCATGAATAGACTGAAAGTTCCCGATGGTCAGTTAATCCCTGCCACTCCTAAATTAACATATCCTGACAGCACTGACAACTACTTGCTTAAGGAAAATTTCTTTATGTGATTTCTGCAACACACGTGTTTCTTTCTAAACTATGGATCATACAATCCATCTTAATCTTTTTTCCTAAAAGAATTACATCTATTCCGTTCTCACAGAAGGTGACCTTCCAAGCAAGATTATGGCAGTTTCAAAAAACTAGACATCCAGTTCTTGAAATGATACTTGGCAAGGTTGCATGCAAAGAAAAAAAAAATGTATCTGGATATATATTGTTCAAACAGCCCCGTAAAAGAAAAGGTTCTTAGACTTCTGAAGGGCTCCAGGACCCCACAGGAAACTAAGGTAAGACTGTTTTGCTTAAGAGATCAAATCCTGACAATATCCACATTATGCACATTAAAGGAAATGGTAAAAGATGGCTTCAAATAATTTCAATAGTTGAAATGAGGACTCCTGCTCTTTCCAAGTATAGTAATATCTAACACCTCTTTTGCACTTCGTGGCTACAAAAGTTGCCAAGGGAGATTTTTTCAGTGCCATTATATCATGCTGTCTGCTTTGCAAAGAACTGGAACCATCAGTCTGATTCATCTCATGCCAGTTGCTGATGCTACAATCCCACAGAAAATGACTAAAATTTAACACATTTTTACACAAAGATTTACCACTGAGCAACATTCACCATTCCTTAAATGCATATTTTTTAGTCCCTTACAGAAAACAGTCCTCAGCCTCTCACAATAAAGGCCAGGAAGAGAGTATTCTTTGCAATGTCCAAGTTTGTGAGATTTTGGCTAGGACAGAGGAAGGCACCGAGAGAGAAAATAAGGTGTAGCATTTTCATTTCATCGCAAGTTAAATAGAAGAGGCTGTTTCCACTGGAAACTGTGACAAATGTTAACCTGAATTTCCTGTGTTACTTTCAAGTTGCTTGAAATTGGCTTTATATACATACATATCTGAAGTGTAGACTATATTAGGCACAAATTATGAACTAGGTCCAAATAGTGTAGCTTGGGCATCTTTTTATAAAACCAAATCACTACAAGATAAGAGGATCTGAAACTCAAATCCTCTTTTTTTATCTTTGATCTTTCATCACCCAAAAAAACTGTAAAATAGAGAATACGAAACCAAAACGACCTTCCTTTCAATGGAATTGAGAAACCAGAACGATGAGAGATAGGAGGGAGGTATTTAAAAGAGATCAGCAAATGTTAGCCACTATATATATATATGTATATGCGTATACATACATATACATACGCACACAAATTTCTTCTATATAGCACGGAGAACTATATTCAATATCTTGCAACAATCTTTAATGAAAAAGAATATGAAAACAAATACATGTATGTATATGCATGACTGAGACATTGTGCTGTACACCAGAAACTGGCACATTTTAACTGACTATACTTCAATTAAAAGTTTACAGACTCATTGTAATTCAGGCCCAACTCCCCTTTCCAAAATATTTTCCATCTGCTTTTAAACATATGCTTTCTTCCAGCCAGCTTGATAATCGTGGCCTTCAATATTCCTTCCTCTAACATTTTTCCACTTCTCTTACTTATTTATTTCGTTCTTCATTGTCCAATATAAGACTTAAATCTTTGACAATCCCAGTCTGGAGTGAATATTATTTCCTTTGAAACTTGAGAAACAGACAATCTTGCCATACTCTGGATACATTACTTGACGTCTTCTATAGAAATGGAGTTACCAATACCAGCATTTTAGGATTGCTATAAGAATTAAATGAGATTTGGAAAGGGTGCCTGGTGTATGAACAGGCATATAGCAGCTGCTCAAAAAATTCTAGAGAGCTTAGTTTTTATTTTGGTAATCACTCTGCGATTAGCTCAGTGAATATACTTATGCACCTACATATATAATAAAAACAGGAGACATTTCTTTTATATTTTTTAATCTCTCTTAGCTTTTTTCTTCCATACATAGATGCCCAGGAAATATCTACAAATTGAGAAATGGAATAATGTTATCTTTTTCATATGTAGGCAGGATCTATTCTTTTATCTTCATTTCCACTGCTAAATTTCAGACCTTGAGTTTCTCATGGTATCACTTTTCTGGGTTTCACCTGCCCTTCAAAACACTGAAGATTCAACTGTCCACTGTCATTGCCAAGTGCAACAGGCATAATTGCCCCAGGCCTATAGCTTAGCCGCACACTTAGGCAGATCCGATTTTACATATTCCAAATATACCACCAGCACATCTTGGAAGCTACTGTGTTTATTACGACAGTTTTCCTTCACCGGTCACATATCCTTGTTACTCTTGACATCGTTAGCGGCTGGAAGTCCTAAACTCCTTAATTCTAAGACAATCTCCAGCTTAAAAAGATTTTCCATTCCCTTCTAGTATATTTATGAAAGAACTAGCCCATTATTCCATGTCATCCACTTGAAGACTTCTTATCTGTAGAGTGGTCTCACCTTTATAAAAGCAATAGTAGATTTCTAGGAGTACTTTTTCATCATGATGAGCAGAGCTATGAACCAACATCAGACCCAGTGATTTTTTACCTCTCAATGGAAATTTTCATATATATATATAAAACTTACAGGAATCAATCACTGAAGCTTCAAATCTCTTTTTATCCCTAAATCATTAGAAGGAACTTATGACTGTAATCAGTCCCAAATGTCAAAATATTTACTTCTCCTTTTTGATACATCATCTTCTTCAATGACTGACTCTCTAATCTATCTAATAATTGGATCAATAGTTGGCAGGGAAAGTGTGGACAGGGAGAAATAAGAGTAGATTCACGTGAAGAAAGTTCAAACTGATGAGCAGAAGAAGGTGGAGCGATTCTGGAGCAATGTCTTTGAGTAATGGAGATATGGTAGAATCTACTGCACTAGTAGAGGACTGGCTTTGGAAAGGAACAGGGACAGTTAATACATGGAAGGAGGCAGAAAGGTGGAGCACAGGGGAAAGATGAGGTTAAGTTGTTGGAGCTTATGGAGAACTATCTAACCCTTGCACTAATGGCTGGTGGCACATATTAACAACAAAGACAACAAAATGGCTGTGCATGACCGGATTTCCTTACATTCACTGGTAACACTATCTGACTTATCTATTCAGTTGTTATGGTCAAAGTCATACCACCCTGCAATCAAGGGCAATATCATGATACTTCTCCAGGGAACTTCTAGCAATCTTATCCTGTTGACTTTGCCCTGAAAATTTTTTTTCAATCTTCCAGGAAGGACTCATCTCCCTTCAGCCCACCTTAAGCCCTGCTTATGTAGCTGTCTTAGTTCCTCCCACAAACTTTCTGATCTAAGTTTCTGAAAGATAAAAACACCTTATATTCCCGTTTTTTGGTGTAGACACAGAATATCCATAGTATGCAACTTGCTAGTGATTAAATAACTCAGTCTCACATAACTCACATAACCCTCTCCTGCCACATCCAGAAATGTAAAAGGCAGTTGGTGCAGACTGTGTTGATTATGGAATAAAATATGCCAATTACACTTACAAATAAGACTAACTCTGCCTCTTCCATCACACAAATGAATTTGAATCAATTTTAGATTTCCAAATAATGAGAGATCTACAAGTAAATTTAGGATGAATTCAGCTTGATGTAATGAAGAGTATGTAGTCTCAATAAAACAAACCTGGATTTGAAGTCCAACATCATCAATCATTAATCCCTATAACTGAGCCTCAGGCACCTCATGTGTAAAACGGGAAAGATGCCAGCATCAAAGGGTTACTACAAAAGTCAAACGAGATAACACAGATAAAGAATGGATGAGGACACTTGACATTATCAGTCTAGTACCACTCACCGGCTACTATAATATACTTCTCTGTTGGAATCTCATACAGTTGAGTTTACTTTGTTAGCAAAAAATCTATATAACCTGTTGAAAATTTAATTTCTAAGAGAAAGTGTGGAAAATTATTATATAAAAATATTCTCACATTTGGCACTGGGGAATATCACTTATAGCAAGCCTAACTTTAGACTGTGGACACCATGGTTTAGGGCCCCGTGGTTTAGGGCCCTGTGGTTTAGGCAAAATGTTCCAGATCCATTTGGCTAGTAACTGGGCGTGCTCCTTACATGCGCAGAGGCTTTGGAGTAACTACGACATTTTCTCCAAGGTGAGTTTGGCTCCCATGCTACTAAGCCCTGAGTTACTCTGGACTCTGCTTCTTATGATAAGAGTCTCTCAAAGGTGGTTGTCCCAGCCAGTCAGCACCATGAAGATGCCTCAGACTTTTGAGCAGAAGACAACTGGCTAAAATGCAATGTGAATCACTTGGAAATCACCTATAACCAAATATGGCAGGAATAAAAATAATAGTAATAGATTGCTTCCTAAAATTCATAGTCATAGAAATGTGACTAAATCATTAGCATACAGCTCAACGCCAAATGTAATATAATGCTAATGACACAATTTCAATTTCAACAAGGTTAACAGAGAAAATGTCCAAGTGAAAGAAGAGCCGTTATTTATTGAATCAGAAGTCCACTGTGTTGTCTTACAATATTCCTAACTGAAAGTAAAAAAGTTCTTATGTGTCTCTAAAGTCTGAAGGTCAGTTTCCTCTTTCTGTAACGTGAATTGTTTGAATTTAAAGTATTTTCCATTTCTATAGACTTACCATATGACCCAGGAATCCCGCTCCTGGGCTTGTATCCAGAAGGAACGCTACTTCAAAATGACATCTGCACCCCAGTGTTCATAGCAGCACTATTTACAATAGCCAAGACATGAAAACAGCCTAAATGTCCATCAACAGATGACTGGATAAAGAAGATGTGGTATATTTATACAATGGAATACTATTCAGCCATAAAAACCGACAACATAACGCCATTTGCAGCAACATGGATGCTCCTGGAGAATGTCATCCTAAGTGAAGTACGCCAGAAAGAGAAAGAAAAATACCATATGCAATCACTCATATGTGGAATCTAAAAAAAAGAAGATAAATACAAAACAGAAACAGACTCACAGACATAGAATACAAATTTGTGGTTGCCAAGTGGGGGGAGGGTGGGAAGGGACAGACTGGGATTTCAAAATGTAAAATAGATAAACAAGATTATACTGTATAGCACAGGGAAATATATACAAGATCTTGTGGTAGCTCACAGCCAAAATAAAAATGTGACAATGAATATATGTATGTTCGTGTATAACTGAAAAATTGTGCTCTACACTGGAATTTGATGCAACATTGTAAATGACTATAACTCAACTAAAAAAAGTTAAAAAAAAAGTATTTTCCATTTCTAGAGTTCAATGACTTATGAAAATCAGACAATTACTTAGAAATATGTCAAATTAAGTTTATTATGTATTTAACACTTTTAACTGGTTATACTATACATTGTGTATAATTATATGTATTCTTTATTTACATTAAATATTATTTCAACTCCGTGGATGAAGAACACCTACCCTTAACCCTTGCTCTAGATTGGAGGAATATTACCAAGAGAGATGTCTTCGTATAAGGGTAGCAGGGATGGAAAGAAGAAGAGTAGAAGTTCACATAGTGGAAATGGAAGGAAACAAGACAAATCCACAAATAATTACAATACAATGCAGAACATATCACGTCGTGTGAAAGTCTCGGGTCATATGCAGCACAGCTAATAGGAAAGTATCTCTGAGGAGATGCAATCTGAGATACATTTTGAAAAATGTACCCAAAATGTTTCATATTGTAATATAAATGTGACGGTACAGAAACAGACCTTGGCTCTCAATTTGAATGTATATCAAGCATAGGACAGTTTATCTAGTGAAAATATGATTTAGCCATGTTCACTGAACTTTATCCAGGCCTTAAACCATCAGAAGGGAAGTATAAACAGCATTTCTTATGGCATTCATGCCTTAAGAGATGATAGCGCTGGGAGTTTTCTTGCCAGACAGTCTTCTCTGCATGCTCGTTCATCTTAATGAGCCCTCTGACAGACAAATGCCATGTAAACCTTGTTTTTATTTGTTTGACAACTATAAATTAGGCACGAGCATTGCTGATACGGTGGCAGAGAAAGTTTTGAAACAGCTGAGTTCTGCCTGCTTAGCATGCATATGCAAGGCATGCAGCTGTTTCACTTTTTAAATTCCAACTCTAATACAGACAAAAAAAAAAAAAAAAAAGAAAGGAAAGAAGAAAAGAAAAACTGAATGATGGGATGTTTCTTCAAATAAAAGTCCAGAGCTCAAAGGCAAAATACTTGAAGACAATGTACAATAGGGCTTTTTTTCAAGTCATATAAAACCTGTTTTATGAAATTAAGCTGGAAATATTATAAGTGGGGAATGACCACAGAATAAATAGGAACCTTTTAGAAAGAGAGCAAACATGTGTTATTTATTTTCCTAGTAAACAGAAGTGGCAGATTCAATCAGCAAGAAACATTGGATAGTTATGACCATTTTAATCACGTAAAAAATTCATAAGATTTGTTTATGGTGGATTAAACAGCATCTTCAGGTTAGCATTAAGGAAAGTGAATAAATTCTATTTACCAATAGACTAGAGATAAGAAGGGAACCAGATCTCTTATGTGGCTAGTAATGCAAAGGAACCTAGACCATTTCAGCATCTCTGCTGCTACCTCCTTCTACTCTTTATAAACATATGGAAATAGTTATACCCAATTGCATAAAAAATATTTTAAACTATAAAACAGTTCCAAAGCATGTACTGTGCCATATTTCATGTGGAGAGAGACTGCCTTTAGTTCCGTTTTGAAAGGCCTAAAAAGTGCAAAGCAATAGTACTTTAAGTATTTATATCTACTTAGATTCCTTAATGTTTAAAGTCATGTTGAAAAATGTTAATTTTAGATGTTAATTATAGAGCTGGAATAAAGCATTGGTTATAAAATAGCTAGCTGAGGTTAAATCCCTCCATAATGATCAGTTTTTTGGTACTCTCTGTTATTTAAAATACTACCAAAGAAATAGATTACAAAAAATACACTAGCATGTGGCATAGCTCTTTACTTGGAATTTTTATGAATGATAAAACTAACTAGACACAAGAAAACCAAATATTTTCTGGTCCCAACTTCACCTTATTCCCTAACACAGGACATGTACAAATCTTACATTCAACTTAGAATCAAAGGTTAAAGAAAACACCCTAATGTAAAACAAAGATATCAAGCATTTCTTGAAGGATAGAGCCTCGGCTTTACCCAACTCTTAATTTTTATTTTTTGCCTTGAAAATTATAATGGGGTTTTGGGATAGAGATGTACAAATTTTTTTTTAAATGTCAAGAACTACACCATGGAAACAGCCTAAATGTCCATCAACAGGTGACTGGATAAAGAAGCTGTGGTATATTTATACAATGGAATACTACTCAGCCATAAAAACCGACAACATAATGCCATTTGCAGCAACATGGATGCTCCTGGAGAATGTCATTCTAAGTGAAGTAAGCCAGAAAGAGAAAGAAAAATACCATATGAGATCACTCATATGTGGAATCTAAAAAACAAAAACAAAAACAAACAAACAAACAAAAACAAAGCATAAATACAGGACAGAAATAGACTCACAGACAGAGAATACAGACTTGTGGTTACCAGGGGGGCAGCGCGTGGGAAGGGATAGACTGGGATTTCAAAATTGTAGAATAGACTACACTGTATAGCACAGGGAAATATACACAAAATGTTATGATAACTCACAGAGAAAAAAATGTGACAATGAGTGTGTATATGTCCATGAATAACTGAAAAATTGTGCTGAACACTGGAATTTGACACAACATTGTAAAATGATTATAAATCAATAAAAAATGTAAAAAAAAAAAATGAACTACAAAGATTTGGTAAAATGCTGGAGGACTCTTTTTGTAGGTACATACTTTCCCTAACCATGAACCTTAAGAGCACCAGCATGCAGAATTCCATAATACACCGAAGTCTTCTTGGCAAAGCAGAGTGAACAAGTCAATTTACTGATTAAGAACCTGCATCCCCCTCCCCAGGGTCTGTGTCATATGGTCGTCAAAAGGAGGAGTTAGATTTCCTTTGCATATGTAGTAGAGACCAGTCTCATAGGTTTACACTCACTTTATTATTATCAGAATAATATGTGAAGAGATTGACCTGAGTGATATCGAGAAGCTGGTGCAACACAATTGTTGATGTTCTCCTGTCTCCAGTCACTAGCCCTTTTGTTACTCTTTCAGCCCTTTTCCTTCCTGTCTACTCCAAGCCATCCATGTCCAATGCTGACTTCTTAGATACCAATAATATTTGCTTTTGTATTGACTTTTAACCTACTTTCCCTCATTGCAAATATACCTATTCTACATTCTAAGTCATTAAAAGCTTTTGCCCATTTTCCAATGTGTCAGCTGTAACCTCATGAATAAGTTTCTTTTCAGGCAATCAGAAATGAGAAAGATTTAATGTGGCAGCTCTGCACAGATATTTTTATTCCGTAGGCATTTAAGTCTCAATGCCTAATCTGAAAGTCACCTGTCAACCTACTTAATGTGAAGTGCCACCCTCTTGTTAACAGTACAGAGAATGCCATCAATTATAAGGCACACCTTTATTTATAAACCACAGGGAAGAAAAAATGCTGCTATTTAAACCATGACATGATGCCTTCATGATAATCCTGTGCAACACATGAATTCATAACATCAGTCCCTCATTGCTTTGAAATGATTTCATCTATTCCAAAGAATTTGGCAATCTACCCTACCTTCAGTTGCAGTGCCTAGAGTGTGAGAATAATCTTTTTGCAAGTATTTCAGGAACAAAACATAACATATCTCCATCTACTTGTGGATATCTTCCTTTTTTAGGTTTATAAAACCCTTGGTTGTTAATTTGCAAGAAAATATGAAATTCTGATCATTTCTACAATGATACTTTATTAATATCAAACTTATTTTCTACCCAGCAATGTGGAGAGCTGGAAGGAATGTCATTTACACTCATATAATGAAAGAAAGCAAAAAAATTCATGAGTTTTCTTGAAACTATTGTTGGCTGAGATTTCAGGACAACCAACTAGCCCAGAATCTAAGCAAAGACAGGTGTCTGCAAGAAGTGATGACATCTGCAGTGGCAGGTGCAACAGAACACCCATAAAGAGTTCAGTTAGGTTGTCTGGAAAACTGGTAGAGGCCAAATTTACTCTAGAGAGACTGTGAAGTCCCTTGGAGATGAGAAAATTGAAGGATTCCACATCAACTTCAATGATCCAGGGACAATCACAGAAAAAAACTGAAGAAAATTTTAAGAAAGTGTTCTTTATGATGCAGATAAGCCACTGCAAGGGAGGCACAGGTCTCTGTCTGTACCATTCCACTACAGAGCAAGGCCTTCAACTATGGGAGCAACGGGAAACAAACAAACGAACTGTCACTGGTGGGACACTGGTGGAAACCAATGCAGCTGAGGGAGAGGGAATGACAACAAAACAATCCTGCCCCTGAGAGAGGGCAGGCTTGCATGCAGGGCCCAGGGCTAGAGCCTGGGGAGAGGCATCACTGAGGCATACTCCAGGACCCAGGAACATGATATCAACCCAGTATAAAACTCAGACTTCATGTGAACAAGAGAAAATGCCCACTACCACCCCCTACAGGCAAGCTAACAAGCACTAAGTAACAGCACAGGAATATGGCTGGGAGAGAGGCAGGGAGGAACGAGAGCAGATAAAGAAATACTCACATAGTACAATGGAAGGTCTAAAATTAATACAGGAGCATTCATTGAGGAAAAAAAATAGATAACTCTCTGGCAAACCAACCTAACACAAGGAATCAGCTGGAGGAATCTGAAGGCTGCAATCTGCTGAGAGTAACCATAACAACAAATCTAAAACCAGACCCACCTCCTAACTACCTTAATTCGAATCCCCACATTATAGGTCTAGCAGAAGGAAAAACATGCTGATTTCCAGACAGAAATGTACACAAGATGGCTGACTTTCAACAACAAAATTTACAAGGCAAGCAAAAATGCAAATAGAAACATCATACACCTAAAAGAAAAAATAATTATCAGAACCTGACTCAACTATAACACAAGTAGTGAAATTTCCAGGGAGGGAACTTAAGGTAATTGTGATTAATATATTAAAGTCTCTAATGGAAGAGGCAGACAGCATGCAAGATTAGTTAGGTAATTTCAGGAAAGAGATGGAAACTATAAGAAAGAGTCAGCTGCAAATGCTAGAAATTAAAAAAACAATGATGGAAATGAAGAATGCCTTTGACAAGTTCATCATTAGGCTTGACACAGACAAGGAAAGAATCGGTGAACTTGAGGATAATTGGAAGATAAATCAGCAGAAATTACCCAAACTGAAACAAAAAAGAAAAAGAACAGAAATGTAAACAAGCAAAAAAAAAGAGCATCCAAAACTATGAAACAACGTCAACATATCAATGGATCTAACATATACATAATTCAAACCCTGGAAAGAAAAGAGAAGAGGCAAAGGAAATACCTGAGGAACTAATGACCAAGAATTTTTCAGTGTTAATTACGGATACCAGCCACAGACTGAAGAAGCTCAGAAAACACTTAACAGTTAAATACGAACAAACTACGTATTATATTCAAAATGCTGAAAAGACCAAGAGAAAAATATTGACGGCAGTCAGAAGAAAAAAGATATATTACCTATGGAAACACAAATAAGAATTATAGCAGATTTCTCATTAGAAATCTTGCAATCTTGAAGCCAATAAGTGACATTTTTTATGTTGTGGGGTGGGGGGCGCCCTCAACCCAGATTTCTACACTGAAGAAAAACATATTTCCAAACAGAAATGAAGATTATCTCAGGTAAATAATTACTGAAGAAATTCAACATCAAACATCCTACTCTGTAAGAAATATAGAAGGAATTTTTCCTCCCAGGGAAGAATATGATACCATTGTAATTGATTATATATTTGTAGCAAATTTACAACTAAAATGTATGACAGTAGCACAAAGAATGGGAGGAAGAAATTGAGAGTATACTGTTATAAAGTTCTTATACTATATATGAAGCAGTATAATGTTACTTGACGGTAGACTATGATAGATTAAATGTGCATATTCTAGACTCCAGGGCAACCACCACGTTTTTTAAAAGATGTAATTAATAAGTCATTAGAAGAAATAAATTTAAATTATAAACATGCTCAGTTAAACCAGAAAAGGCCGGAAAACAGAAAACGAGTAATATTTATTAGCTATAAAGAGGGACATTACATAATGATAAAGTGGTCAATTCTCTAAGAAGTCTAAGAAGACACAGAATTCTAAATGGGAACGCACCTAGTAATAGAGCTTTAAAATATATGAAGCAAAAATTGATTGAATTCAAAGGAGAAATAGACAGACCCACAATTAGTTGGAAACAATCCTCTCTCAATAATTGGTAGAAAAAAATCAGTAAAATGGGTAGAATGAGTAAATATATAGATGGTTTGATCTGATTGACAATTATAGAACACTCCACTCAACAACATCAAAATACACATTCTCTTAAAGTGAACATAAAACAGTTACTAAAATAAACCATTTTCTGGATCATAAGACAAATTTTAACAAATTTAAATTTTCAAAGGTGATTTTAAAATATTTTGAACTGAATTAAAAGGAAAATACAACATATCAAAAATTTGTGGGATGCAGCTAAAGCATTGTTTGAGGGAAAATTATAGTATAAAATGCTTACATTAGAAAAGAAGAAAAGTTTCAAATTAGCATCTATTTTAAGAAACTAGAAAAAGAATAACAAATTAAACTCAAATCAAGCATAAGAAAGGAAATAATAAAGATAAAAGCCTAAATCAATAAAAGTGAGTAGCAGAAAATCAACAGAGAAAAATCAATGAAACCAAAAGCTGGTTCTTTGAAAAAAATAAACATCATTTTACCTCAGCTTCTGTGCCTTGCTAAATACATAATAACTTTGCATTTCAACACTAAATCAGAGCTAATCTTTTGGAAGATATTTTAAATGGTTATTATAATCAATATACATAGTTTCAACAATGTACATATCTCAACTGAAACAGAAAATCGAAAGAGATCTACAGATAATACAGAAAAAAGAGATGTCGGATAGGGAGGGACTTTAAAATAACTATGATTAACATTTATAAAAAATAAAAATCATATGCACAAAAAAGATGAAAACAGGGAAAATTTTTAACAGTGAATTTCAAAAAAATGAAATGGGAATTCTAGAACTGAATAATTCAGTATCTGAGATTCAGAACTCATAAGTTTAACATCAGATTGGACACAAGAAAAGACTGGGTAAATTAGCACAAAGACATGAATAGAAAATATACAAGTGAAGTACAAAGATGAAGAAAAAAAAAGAACACAGTATCGCATGTGGGACACAAATGCCAATCTCTATTTATCCCATCCCAAAAGAGAAGAGGGAGAAATCGGGAAAGAAGTAACATTTAAAGAAATTATGGCAAAGATGTAGATCAACTGGAGCTCTTACACACTGCAGGCGGGAGTCTACATTGGTAAAACTGCCTTGGAAAACAATTTGGCAGTAGTTCCTAAAATGGAACAAATACATATTCTATGACCCAACATTCCATTTCTAGGCATATACCCCAAAATGAGGGCTTATGCTCACCAAAACACTAGTGCAAGATTTCTCATAACAGCTTTATTCAAAATAGTCAAAAACTAGAAACAAGTCAAATGTCCATCAAAAAGAAAATAAACAAAATATGATATGCATAAGGGAAATACAGCACACTAATAAAAGAGAACAGCTACACACAAAATGTCCATAAATCTCAAAAATATTATGTTCAGCAAAAGAAACCAGACACACACACAATTAGATACTGTATAGTTATATTAATAAAAAGTTAAATAGGAGTTACCTTTGCAGGGAGTATTAACTAGGAGAGGACACAAAGAAGCATCTGAGTGCTAGAACTGTTCTATGTTTTGATCCAGATGATGGCTATACATACACAAAACATCAATCTTTACATTTAAGATTTACATACTGCTATTGCCTGAATATTTGCTTCCCCTTCCCCTAAATTCATATGTTGAAACTTAATCCCCAATATGGTGGCATTTAGAGATGGGGCCTTTGGAAGGTGATTAGCTCATGAGGGTCCAGCCCTCTTGAATGGAATTAATGCCCTTACAAAAGAGACCCCACTCATGTAAGTGCCCTTATAAAAAGAGAGCTCTGTACCCTTTCCACCCTGTGAGGACACAGCAAGATGGCTGTCTATGAACCAGGAAGTGAGCTCTCATCAGACACTACATCTGCCAACGCCTTTGGCCTTGGACTTCTCAAGACTCCAAAACTGTGAGAACTGAATTTTTGGTTTTTATACACTACCCAGTTCATAGCACAGGTGACTCTTGAACAACATAGTTTGCACTGGGTGGATTCACTTACACATGGATTTCTTTCACTAAACACGTACCACAGTACTACACAGTCCACAACTGGCCGAGTCCACAGATGCAGAATCTCCGACGCAGAGGGCTGACTGTAAAGTTATACTCAGATTTCCAACTGCACACAGGTCAGCGCCCCTGATCCCCACCTTGTTCAAGGGTCAACTGGACTCTGTCACAGCAGCCCAAACAGACTACGACACACACTTACTGTGTGTAATTGTATTTCAGTTTAAAACTTTTAAGTGTATTGTTAAGATCTTTACTCTGTCTCCAGACAGAAACTATACCAGTTTTTGTATGGAGAAAATTTAATATAAAGAATTAATAACTATGACGTTTTTAACTAGGTAATTCAAAGAGTAGGAAGAGGACCCTAAGGTACCTCAGAAACAGCAACTCCAAGAAGTAGCTCCCAGCCTAGGGACTAGGGGCAAAGCAACAAAAGACTGAGACAACTGTGAAACAGAGTCCTAGGGGACGGGCCCAGTGGGGCTGAAACTCAGACTTCCGTAAGGGGTGCTGATCCGCTGGGACTGGTGTATCTGCCTTGATACATCACAAAACTGGTTCTTATGTGCTGGAAAAAAGCTGCAAACTGGATTTAGATGTTACTAGGGTGACTGTCACGGCAACCACAAACTCACAGGAAGCCCACAGGAGGCTCACGAGGAACAAAGCAGAAGGAAAAGCCTCATCCGTCTCCTACTTCTCCCCCGTCTTCCTCTAGTGCCCTCTATTGGCAGAGTGTTACAGGGAGCCTGCGGCAAAGCTAAAATGTGGTTTACGGAGTCCTGGCGCCAGTATCACAAAGGGGAGTGCAGAGTGCCGGGTGTAGGGCTGGGAGACAACAACTTCATGACAAGCACCATCTTATTTTTTATTTTTTTTAAGAGACAAACAATATTTTTTGCTTTGTATAGAAAATAAAAATTTTTTTTATTTTTATACTCATACAGAATAATAATAAAAATATAAAAGACCCATGTAGGAGGGTCTATGTTCTTGTAAACATAAACACAAGAAATATGGACTTTATCTGTTATCAACCAGTAAGGCCAACTTTTAATGAAGAACAAGATATAATCATCTTTAAACAACTATTGTGGTATAATTTCTGTACAGTATAATCTTCTTTTTAAGTAGGATTTTTTTTCTCTCCCAGCTCTTCCCACTGCAGTATCCAAAGGCATGCACTGATGCTCAATGGAAATATGTGTTATCTGTTAGTCCTTAGCAGCCACCATAGTATCTGGCACAATGTAGGTCCCCAAGAAATATTACCAATACATACTGTATTTTTTGTCTTTGTATAAAACAACGGAGTCTTACTTAAAATATTATCACTATTCTTTCTTATTATTTAAAGCTATTAACGCATTAAGAAAATCACCAACTCACAGTTATAACATGACATCAGTTGTTTATTTTTAGTACTCTGCTATTAAAAGCTTAGGAGTAATAAATCATCAACATGTACACTTCCTTGGAGATCATCTTGTTCAACCAAGCCCTCATATAATGATAAATAAGCTGAATTCCAAGAAGGCTTCATGACTTGTCTATCATTAAATAATTTGAATTCATGTTTGTCATTCCCTATAACCCACTATTGCTCTATTGTTTAATGATTTTGCAACTGATGCTAGCCTTTAAAAATATCCAGGGAAGAGACAAGCGATTGACAATGGCTACACAACTCTCCTATTTGAAATGCTACTTTGCATCCTGACACTTGCCACATTGTAATGATCTGGTGTCACTCTATTTTAGCCTTACCTATTCTATAATACTGTCTAACAGTATCAACTGCTTATGACATGTCAAAACTGTTCAAAGTACCCTACATGCAGCTCCTCTTAAAATTTTCATAATCTTCAACCATCAGTAGGTATTCCAACTTTAAAGATGAGGAAAAGGAAGCATAGAGAGATTAAGTAATTTGATCAAAGGCACACAACTATGAAAGAGTTGGAGCCAGAATTCTAGCCCACACAATTTGCCTCCAGAGCCCAGGTTTTACTGAAACAACAAACTGACTCTGAAAATTATCTCATTTTCTCCAAACTTTTTTATTCCTTCTGAAAACAAAATTACTTTTAATTTCCAGTTCAGTTTTTATCCGCTGCTGTATGTCGCTCTCTACTCAAAATTATCAACAAGTTTATGTATTCTTAAATGAATTGTAGCTCTCACATACTCTTGTAGGAAAATCAGCCACAGTATCAATTGTCTATTGCCACAGTAATACTATTGAATAAATCACCCTAAAAATTAATGGCTTAAAACAACAATTATTAATTATTTCTCACAAAACTATGGCTCTACTGAGCAGTTCTGCTGATTAGGGCTGCGTTCACGTGATCTAGGCTGGGCTCACTCATCTGTCCAGACAGTTGGTGGATGGACTATATAATTGGCTGGCCTGGGATGGCCTCAGCTAGGATCAACTCTGACCTTTTCTACCCTCTCCCTTCCTTTCAGCCAGCCAGCCTGGGTGTGTTCTCCTGATAGTGGCAAAAGTCCAAGTGAAGTGGAAGTGAACAAGCACTTTTTAAGCTTCTTCTTATGTCAGATTTATACTGCCTCATTGGCCAAAAAAAGTTATGTGGCCAAGTCGAAGATTAGTGTCAGAGAGTTATACCAAAGGGATTGGCTAAAGGGAGAAATAAAAAGTTGGGCCATCAATTCAATCAATCTACCACATATACATTTCCACTTTTTCTTGGGCTCCGTTCTCAAATCTATAATAAAAAAAATACTTTATTTGGGTAACATGCAAGATGCTTATATTTCAAAGCGTTCATATTTTCCCTTGAGGAATCTTGTAACTCAAGTGGTGTATCCTTAAGGGAATTGTCAAACGTCGTCTCAGTAATGAAGATTAATGCCTTACAAGGCTTGCTGTACTACATAACCATTTTAAATTTCTTCTGCATATAGTAATATTTAACTCAGCTTTATTTTATGATAAAGTAAATGAGCTAAGATAAATGAAAGGCAATGTCTACAAATATTAATGTTAATTTGAATCATTGTGAATTAACACCTTCTGCAGAACAGTCTGCACATGGTGAGTTCATTTGGTTGGTGAATGGAGCTAATACAGATAGAATCATGTATTTAATCCCCATTTATTCTGCCTCATGGCCAGAGAGATGGTTCCTCATTCTAACTACTCATTATATTAATTACTAGGAAGAGTGGACAAAAAAGTCTCAACTTGTTGATTAATAGATCATCTCACTTATGCAGAAAATATATAGTGTACAGTTCCTACGCCCTTAGCTCTGGACATACAAAAAGGAAACAGTCTTGGTCCCTGTCCAATTCCCACCATGAGAGAAAGAAGAAAGTGCACGGTAGGTACTACAGCGATCTTCTGTGGTCAGATATGTTAGATCATTGAGCTCAAATTGGATCTCATATAGCAACAATTCGAGCAGAGTCAATTTAGAGAGTCCAAGCAGTTGCCAGGAGTAGGCCAGAGTCAAAGGGCCTTATTTTACATTTAGCCTCTCATACATAGGTGAAGTGGGCCCACGAAAAGGCACAAAATTAGGTCAGAGAGACTCTCCCTTTAAGAAGTTCTCAGGGCAGAGAGCCCTGTAAACAACCAAGTTGCTATAGCAATAATCTGAACGCAATTAATTAATTAATTAATTAATAAGTTATTATTAAAAGTTCCATACCAACTGATGGGGCCTAGAGGCCCAGGAGGTATTAAATCTATTGTGTATGAAGATATAAGGCACTGAATTATGTCACTAGGAATTTTAATTTGGAGAAACTCACTTAGCCCCTGTCGTCAAAAGCAAGAAAAAATCAGAAAATACGTTAAAAAAAAAAAAAAGAATGTCAATAATAGAAAACGTCTTATGGTTTTGGGAGATGACCTACTCACTTGAGAGGATTTAAGGGGGAAAAATATTCTTAGAATTGATGGCTTTTGAAATAAAGAACTAGAAAAATAGCCCAGAAACTCCAGATAAAAAGAGGAATTCAGCAACAAAGGAAAGGTGCTGCTTTGGAGCCCAGTCAAGAGTCTCATAACTGTAGAAGTCGTTTCCCCTGTAAGACAGCCCATGACATAGACCCAAGGATGCAGATGGTCCTCTCTTGCATACAAGGGTGTTTCAGTAACAAGAGGATATTGAAGTGATGCTGCAGTGAAGAAGTCAGTTCTCCTTCTGTACTTGTCTAATACTAAGAAATGTCAAATCTTTCTGGGAAAAATCACTTTGAAAAAAAATTGGTCTGGTTGAGAGCTCAAAAACCACATTAAATCTTAATATAAAATCCTTTGGTCAAGTTATAATTTTTGAAGTAGGGACTATTATGAAAAGACTGGCATTATTACAACCATAGAAACACGGATTATTCATATACTCATACTATTATCTATTTTTGTAACTATATTTGGGATTTTCATGTAATGTTGAGATTAGTTATACATTTCATCAAAGTGACACATATGTATTTTGTTAGTGTGAATTTTATGTGACACTGGATCTCGGTAACAAAGAATATTTATGAACAAGCTAAATACGCCTGTTTGCCAGAGGAAAAGAAGTCTAGAGATTTGATATGCCTTAACGTATTTTACTTTTTTGAATCAGAAAACATGGGTGTGACAACGGAAAAAATATCCAAGCCCAAAGAAGAGGGCAGAGCTTCCCTTTAAATGGCTTCAATTACATTATAATTATATAATTTTCCTAGATATTTTAAAACATACATTTTGGTTAATAGCATTAATTATGCTGCATTTGTGTGTTAGGCTAATTATATGACTCCCATTTATAAACAAAACTCTTTTCAATAAATTTCCACTTCCCCTTTAATTTTCTTTGTTTTGCATGTTGCCCTTTGTAGCAAATGCACTTTTCAAATCAGAAAAGAAATTTTGTTCCACATTGAGGTATAGCTTTTTTCTATACCCATAATCAGATATGATCACAAAGAACGAGCTTGGGATTTAAACAATTCAAAGGCAGAGAGCTCAGATATATTGGGACCTTTTTATTCTCCACTGTAAGGCCCGCTCCCTCCCTGTGCTCCCTGTCCCATAAACATGCACCCCTCAGGCCCTGGGAAATGTTTCTCCCATCCTGGCACAGCTCTGGGCTTCAGGAATTGGTACCTTCACCTCTCTAGAGCCTTGACATTTTCTGTACTTTCTGCACCAGCCTACTTTGCAGGGAAAACCGAGAGGTGTCATAGCTCCTTGTGATAACCTGTGTGACATATGCCACTCCGACTCTGGTGTCATCCTGGGTGCAGAGAACCCTGTGTACTGTTGCTTCCCCGAGGCCCTACCACATGATGTCATCTTCCATCTTCATTCTGGCTCAGTTAATATTTGCTCAATTCTTGCTTCAGAACTCCATGTTCAACACTCTTGATTCTATTATTGGACTTGTGCCAAAATATGTCCACATCCCTACTGCTAAGAAACAGGGACTCATCTAAAAATAAGGGCCTTCTGGCACGAACTAGTGGGAAAGACACTGTCTTTTAGGCCAGAGAACAAGCCTGGAAGAAAGAGTTTGAGCCCTAAGGGCAGAATAGGGCAGGGATGGAGTGAATGGGGCTCCCGTGTGTGGGGCTTTATTCCACTCATAACTCTCATGTGAAATTGAATGGGAGTCAGCTATGAAAGGATAAGAAATCCACATTTTGTAAGCAAGACAATTTATACTCCCTATAGACTACTCATATGTACTTTATGAACCACTAAGTATTTAGTAAAACTATCTGGAGAGCCTCAGCTCCAGGGGAAAGGATTTTGGACTCTGTGTGAGCTATAATCTACTTAGAAAGAGCAGATTATCCCTTGAGATCAGTATGGAGATGACTCTGGGCAAGAAATCCAAAGAACTCAGGAGGCTCTCATGTGCTCTTTCCTCAATTAGAGATTCTCCCTCTAAAGGCATATCTAAGAACAGTATTTTACAAAGCCAGGATTCCTTTTCCTAAATGTAAACACTTCACACACACACAAACACACACACACACACACACACACACACACACACACACACACACACACACATATCTTGCATATCACCAGCCTCAAATTCTGTAACCTTTCCAGGGTGGCCTGTCCCATACCATACTGAAGACATACCAGTCTATCACTACCACCCAAGATGACTTGTTAAACTTCACCTTCTGTAATTGGCATCTTTTTTATCTTCCACATATAAAATGACATTTTAACCTAGCATATGTCTTTTAAATACTACAAGCACTATTCCCTCTGCCACGGACTGAAAGTTGCTGCCTTACGGGTTTGGGATTTTACCTTATTAAGGGTGATTTTAGTACCTAACAGGTCTGTTGAGTGTCAGACTGGGGACATAAATTTAACCAAATTTGGTTCCTACCTTCAAGGAGCTAAGAGTCTAGTGGTGGAGACAGAACTGTAAACCAGTCCTTAGAACACAATTCCCTAATAGAAGCTCTTTGAGAACTAAGGAGGGAGGCAATTAACTCTGATCAAAAAGCTAGGGAAGGCCCTAAGAGAGGACATTTAAGTTGTGTGCGTATGTTTAATTTAATTAAAATGATTTTCTGAATTATAAAAGCTTTTGAAAAAAATACAAAAAAGGAAAAAATGCAACCCAGAAATATTCATTGAAATCTTTTGTTGTATTTTAGCACATAATCTACTTTTTAAAAAAATAAAATGAATATATATTTTTTAAAATTATTTCTCTCTCTTGAGACTATGTCTTTCAAAAGTTTTATGTTATTAAACGTTTTTAAACAGGATGATTGACAATGTAAATAGCTTTCTGTAATAATAAGAAGTCAATATATGGAGTACTTACTGTGCCCAACAATTTTCTAAGTGCTTCAAGTGTACTAAATTATTTATTTTTAAAATAAACAAACAAAACTAACAAAATAAAAACAGAACTCTGTGAAGGGGATTATTAATAAATCCTTATTTTAATACCCCTGTTTTACAGATGAATAGAACAAGGCACAGAGCAATAATGTAACTTGCCCAAAAGGCTAGAATAGCAGTCAGAAACGCCTAGCAAGTAGTAAAGGCAGGACTCAACACAGGAGTTTGTTTCCAAAGCCTATTGTTTTTACTATTATATTGCATCGATCCCCTAGCCTACTTTAAAAACACACACACACACACACACGAGTACTGATGTGTTGTTGTGTCTGGAATTCTTTCCTACAATGAAAGTAGCATAAAACGTATTAGAAGTCCAAAAGTTTACATTGATGTGGCCCAGCAGTTCTACATCATGGAATTTATCCAAAAGAGACTCTTACAGATGTACTATTATTTTTTTAACAAGCGTGTTCATTGTTGCAGTATTTTATTTCCATTTTTTGATTACTAATAGTGATGCCCATTTTTTCACATTTGTTGGGCATTTGTATCCTTGTTTTATACATTTTCTAGTCAATATTTTTGCCCATTATTTTATTAGGTTGTTTGACTTTTTAAAGTAAATATTTCTTATACATAAAGATATTAATTTTTGTAAATATATTATAACGTCATTTGCCTTTGAAGATACTTATGGTATTTTATGAAGTACATGAGTTTCAGATTTATCTGAAACATATCAGTCATTTTAATTATGGTTTCTATCCTTACTGTTATACAATGAAAGCACTGTGCCACTCTAAAAACAGATAGCTCACATTTATTTTTCTAATAATTTCTAGGCATTCAATTTTTACTTTTTCAAAATGTAAATGGCTTATTCTCTGATAATAAAATAATATCCACACCAAAAGGTAAAATACAGATAACTATAAAATATAAATAAAAGTGTGTAAATAAAATAAACTCTTGATCTGAAAAGGGTATCCTTTGAGTATTCAGCTCAGTATCAGTCAGAACACATGAGTGAGGAAACTATCCAACCCAGAGGAAAGTACTAACAAAAAAGAATTAGAGAAACAGTGCCCAGACACCTACAAGGCCAGGAAAAGTACCTGCTTCTAACTGCTGATCTGAAAATCTCGTAGTTCATGGGCTCTTCATAGAGAAAACAAAAGGATTCTACCTCAGTGGTGGAGAATAATTAATAATAGAATGAACACTGATCAGGTCCTGCCTAATATATTTTAAAAGCAAGACCTAGACCCAAAAGAATCAAGCTATTTCCAAGTAATATAAATGCATCCCAAAACAAAACTTAAGAATATTTAAAGAAATACAAAAATATCTAGCACCAAGTTAAAATCCACAATGTCTAATAGCCAATCAGAAATTAGCAGTCTAGTAAAGAAGCATTGGAAAACACAAGCCATAAGAAAAAGAATAATCTATTAATCAAAACTACCCAAGAAGTGACATAGACGTTAGAATCAGAAGACAAGAACCATCAATCAGTTATTATAACTATGTACCACAGGTTTAAAAAGTTATGTAGAGATACAGAAGACATAAAGATAACCCAAACCAAACTTCTAGATATAAAACCTAAAATATCTGAAATAAAAAAAATACACTGAACAGAAAAAACAGCAAGCTAGATATTGTAGAAGAGGCTAGTGAATTTGAAGATAATACATTAGGAGCTATACAAAATGAAAACTGAATCAAAATAATTTTTAAAAGAGTATCAGTGAACTGGAGGAAAACACATGTAATTAGAGTCTTTGATAGCAGGAAGAGGTGGGGACAGGAAAAATACATGAAGAAATAATGATAGGAACTTTTGCAGATTTGATGAAAATAATAAATCCAAAAATCCAAGTTCAAGAAAACCCAAGCACAAGAAACATACAGAAAACTACACTGAGGCACAGCATAACTAAGTTGTTCACAGCCTGTGATAAAGAGAAAATCTTAAATGCAGCCAGAAAAAAAAAAAAAGAATTTTTATGTACTGAAAAATTAAACAAGAAATACATCAGATATCATGTCTTAAACAATGCAAAAGTAAAGACAGTGGAAAAACTTCTTTAAATTATTAAAAGAAAACAAAGCAACTTAGACTTCTATACATAGCAAAAATATTTCTCAAAAATAAAGGTGACATAAAGACTTTTTCAGATATACAAAAGCTAAAATAATTCATCATCAGTAAATCCACCCAACAAGAAACTTTAAAAGGAAGTCTGTCAAGTAGAAAGAAAATGGTAACACATATAATATAAATATAGACAAAGACATGAAAAGCATTTAGAAATGGGCCTACAGGAATAAATATATAAATGTCTTTAAAAGATAACCAATTCTTTAAATGAAAGCAACAATAATACAATGTAAGGTTTATAACATATGTAACATATTTGTGTGGCAATAAAAAATTAGGAAGGAAGACATGAAAATATATTACTGTAAGGTTTGTGAACTATACATCAAGTTGGATAACATTACTTAAAGGTAGACCATGCATTTAAAATATATACTGTAAAACCTAAAACAATCACCAAAATAACAAAAGAAAGTTTTAGCTAACAAGCTAATGAGATAAAATGAAATCATACTAGATGTTCAAATAGTTCAACAACAACAAAAAAGGAAAAGACAACAGAGTAGACAAATAGAAAAAAATCACAAGAGCATAGACTCAAACCTAATAATCACCTTAAGGGTAAATGGTCAAAACAGTCCATTAAAAATCACAGATTCTCTGACTGGTTAAAAATCCAATTATAGAATTACCATATAAGCCAGCAAATGTCATGTCTGGGTATATATCCAATGGAAACAAAATTGCTATCTCAGTGAGGAATCTGCACAGCCATATTTATTGCAGCATTATTTACAGTAGCCAAGACATGCAAACAACCTAAGTGTCTATTGACAGATAAATGGAAAAAGAAAATACGTGTGTACACATATATCTACCTATAATAGATACATACACAAAAACAGAGAAGGGAACCCAAACAGAGCAGTACAGATAGTCAACAAGTCCTAAGGGAAGAGAGTGAAGAAGAAAAAAAGAACAAAAAAAATTACAAAAATAGTAGGAGAGCAATTAACAAAACAAGTACATGCCTATCAATAATTACTTTAAATGTAATGAAAATCCCCTAATTTAATCAGATGAATCTATTTCTATTCAGAGATAGCACCAGGGATAAAGAAGGTCATTTCATAAAGATAAAGAATTCATTTAATCAAATAACATAACAATCCTACGCATTTATGCACCTAATGTCAGAGCTTCAGAAATCCTGAAGCAAAAACTGATAGAACTCAAAACAGCATAAACAGACAATGCCACAATTAAGGTCACTTTTATATCAGCTTCTTCTCTTATCCCCCATTACATCTGTTGTACCTGATCCTGGAGCCTCTTTAGGGTTCTGGTGAGTTTATTGGCCTCTTTTCCTTGATGAAAATCCTATTCTACATGTTCTGCATTGCTTCTTGCTTTCACTACTTGATATATTAAGAGGTTTCCAAAGTCTGTCTTTACTCCACAGTGTGTGTTGAAATTTATTCACTGTGGGTCTCCTACTTCTCTGTAACTTTCAACCAGGAAACATTAAAAGACAGTTATACCTGAACTGACTCTTCTAAGAGGACCAGAATTGAAAGAAGCAAAGGACATTACTGGACTGTAGGTAAATAATGTCCAAGAGCCTAAAGCAGTTTGGAAATTAAACAATAGGAATTCAGATCAATAGGAATGGTAGGTAAGACCATTCAAACGGGGGATTAATAGGATCACCTTTGTATTTTAGAAAAACAGTCCTGAAGATCTCCATTTAAACATGGCAGCCTAAAGCCAGGCATGTATCTTAGTTCCTTCCCAAAACCCTTCTAAAAGGAATAAAACCACTAAAATCTCAGAGGATCAAAGAATGAGAGAGGCCACGACAGTAGATGTTATCAACTATATTATCAAAACCAAAAAGAAGTTCAACAAATGGTTGTTGACTTAAAGCTAAAAGGGATTTAAGTGTCAAAGGAGAGGAAATCAATGAGGAGACAATGGACCTGCACCATTAAAATCTGGAAGCGCCACAAAGAAGAGCAACCGAGCACCTCTGGAAACAAGAAAGAAGGTGGCAAAAACAGGAGGATTGGTTGAAATTGGGAAGAAAGGCAACTTAAACCTCAGATTCCTGTCTGCCTTCCCATTCAGACAGGACAAAAGCCCTTGGGCACCTAGACAGAAGAGAGGAGTTTGACTCCCTGGAGAAGTTAAATAGAACTTCCGCCTTGGGGACACGAAACAAACAGAAGGTTGCAGAGAGGCAACATATTAAAATGAATGGGATTAAATAAAAATCTATTTTCTAAACCCTGGCTTGTATCTTTTAAGCATAAGTTTGTAGGAATTCAAGACTATTTAGAGAACATAAAAACTGAAAGAAAAAAAAAACCTCAAGAAAAATGACGTACTCAGAGTTTCATACTTGGCAGAAGAAGTCAAGTAAGATGACAATTTAAGAATGTCCTTGGAATGTGACAGTTGGAAAGACATTTGTACCTTAAAAAGATAAAGAAAAGAAAATTAAAGGAACTGGGTTTAAGGGACAATATTTTTACCCTATGGAATTTCTAATATGGGAGGTCTATCACTGTGACTCATGAGTTGTAAAAAAAAATAAAATAAAATGAGCGAGAAGGCATTCCTGGAATCTCCCCATCATGTAACACAGATGACCACCCACTCGACATATGTAAAAAACAAATCATGGGCAGGAACTCTAATAAGCCAAACATTTTCAGTTTAATCTTTAAATGATCCTGAAATTGATAGGCTAAAATTTCGGCCCTAAATCATCTAAAGATGCAGAAATACATAGATAAAAGACTACCATATTTGAATAGCCTTAATAGCCTCTGTTCTTAAAGAAAAATAGCAGGAAATGCTCAGGCTGGTTATTTAAACAGTTGCATAATAACATTATCAAGACTATGAACTCTTAAATCATGACATTAACCTAAAATGTAATGGAGATAACCTTCAGAGAATGACATTTTCATGTTATACAGCCTACTCAGTTACTGATGGAGCATGCTAAGCCCTCATCATTTTTTTCACAGAAACATCAGTACAGCTAGGATATGGATACCACCCTTGATACTGTCCTCCCTGCACCCTCTGTTCCAACCCAATGATCATTCTCGTAACATGTAACACACTCTCCCATCTTCATGCCTCTCTTTTTTTCTGAGAATGCCCTCCTCTTTCTTTTTCACCTTCTCTCCCTGGCCAACACCTACTGATTCTTAAATAGAAGTTTGAAAATCTCATCTGTGGAGCCTTTCCTGGCTTCTTTATGTAGCAAAGCACTTTATACAGCATTCTTCTGTGGTATTTACCACGCTGTCCTGTAATACCTGTTGCTATACAGGTCTCCTCACTACAATGAAATCAAGGAATCTGTCACCTTCGGCATTACGGACCCAGAGTCCAGAAAGCTTTCTGGACTCAGTGGGTACTCGGTAAGAGTTAGGAAAGAGGAGTATAATTATTTACTATTCTTGTCATTCTTTCTAAGCTTTTTTCCCCCCATAACTAGATTTTTTTTTCATTCTATGCTATCAGTAAAAGTACCTCATGAATCTGTAGTTATGGGACTTTGATGATTTTCAGCTTTTTCGCTCATCACTTACTAAATGATGATCTCTATGTCAAAGCAGTTGACTGCAGATCTTGAATCAACTGAAACAGTAATGGGGAAGGGAGAGGAGATAGCTGAGAAGTTTACGTTCAAGAAATGAGGTAGTCTTTTTGAAGTAGGGTCCCTTCTGGATATATGCCCAGGAGCGGGATTCCTGGGTCATATGGTAAGTCTATTCCTAGTCTTTTGAGGAATCTCCATACTGTTGTCCACAGTGGCTGCACCAAACTGCATTCCCACCCTAGGAGGGTTCCCTTTTCTCCACAGCCTCTCTAGCATTTGTCATTTGTGGACTTTTGAATGATGGCCATTCTAACTGGTGTGAGGTGATACCTCATTGTAGTTTTGATTTGCATTTCTCTCTGATAATTAGTGATATTGAGCATTTTTTCATGTGCCTATTGATCACTTGTATTCTTTCCTTGGAGAATTGCTTGTTTAGGTCTTCTGCCCATTTTTGGATTGGGTTGTTTATTTTTTTCTTATTATGTCATATAAGCTGCTTAAATATTCTGGAGATCAAGCCTTTGTCAGTTTCATCATTTGCAAAAATTTTCTCCCATTTCGTAGGTTGTCATTTTGTTTTACTTATGGTTTCCTTTGCTGTGCAGAAGCTTGTAAGTTTAATTAGGTCCCATTTGTTTATTCTTGCTTTTATTTCTATTGCTTGGGTAGACTGCCCTAGGAGAACGTTTTTGAGATGTATGTCAGATAATGTTTTGCCTATATTTTATTCTAGGAGGTTTATTGTATATTGCCTTATGTTTAAGTCTTTGATCCATTTTGAGTTTATTTTTGTATATGGTATAAGGGAGTGTTCTAGCTTCACTGATTTACATGCTGCTATCCCGTTTTCCCAACACCATTTGCTGAAGAGACTGTCTTTATTCCATTGTATATTTTTGCCTCCTTCATCAAAGATTAGTTGACCAAAAGTTTGTGGGTTCATTTCTTGGCTCTCTATTCTGTTCCATTGGTCTATATGTCTGTTTTTGTACCAATACCATGCTGTCTTGATTACTGTAGCTCTGTAGTTTGTCTGAAGTCTGAGAGAGTTATTCCTCCAGCCTCTTTCCTGCACCCCAATGTTCATAGCAGCACTATTTACAATAGCCGAGACATGAAAACAGCCTAAATGTCCATCAACAGATGACTGGATAAAGAAGATGTGGTATATTTACACGATGGAATACTATTCAGCCATAAAAATGACAACATTACGCCATTTGCAGCAACATGGATGCCCCTGGAGAATGTCATTCTAAGTGAAGTACGCCAGAAAGAGAAAGAAAAATACCATATGAGATCGTTCATATGTGGAATCTAAAAAAAAGAACATAAATAGAAAACAGAAACAGACTCAAAGACATAAAATACAAATTTGTGGTTGCCAAGGGGGTGGGGGGTGGGAAGGGATAGACTGGGATTTCAAAATTTGTAGATACTGACAGGAATATGCAGAATAGATAAACAAGATTATACTGTATAACACAGGGAAATATATACAAGATCTTGTGGTAGCTCACAGTGGAAAAAAAAATGTGACAATGAATATATGTATGTTCATGCATAACTGAAAAATTGTGCTCTACACTGGAAATTGACACAACATTGTAAAATGACTATAACTCAATAAAGAATGTTTAAAAAAAAGAAATGAGGTAGTAACTACACGGAGTGTGAGTACTGAAGAAAATCTTCGCTGGTTTATTTCAGTGGGATTGGAGAGGGGTTTTTAGGCAGAATATTCTAGAACATGTTTGAATACTAGTAGGAATGATTCACTATAGAGGGGAAAGTGGTTGATGTGGGAGAGAGACATTTGTCATATTTCAGTTGCTGGAGCAGATGCCTCTTTGGGCCACTGGCAGAATAATGGCAGTGATGAGTGACATCCCCAAATACCACTGTGTAACAGCATATCACCCTAGACTTCATTACACTTAGATTGTCTTTTCCATCTTAATTTATTTAGTTCATTCTGAGAGAGTTTTTATAAAATAGAATCCTATCTAATTTCCTGCTTGTGGCCACACTTCTTGTAAACTCATGGTAGTAGTCACAGATGCTTTCCTACTCAATGTGCCCTAGTGACCAGCCGCTCAGCAGAAGCCCTAGTGGATGGCTTGTGCCTCCAGAATAGCTCCATTTCCAGGGGCTCATGATGGAAAAGTAGGAAAAGGATCTCAGAATTTTTCGAGCTCATCTCACCTGGTAAGGTTTTCAGTGAGAACACACGTATCTATCTCATTGATCACACACAAGCTTATTTCCCAACCATGTTCAGACCCCAACCGGAAGAATTAAAACCAAATTATAGCACTCGTGCAAGCCCAGCCAGAACAGCCCTTCTGTGTCACCTCTCTCTCCAATCCCCAAGGAAGAAGACGGAAGAAGACCCAACACAGCAGCCCGGAGAAGCTGTCTTTGATGAGGCTTCAAGGATGGAAGGGGAAAAGCATTACACAGGATGACAAATATGTTAGAGCCACCATGCCATTTTTTTTAAGTAACAAACTAATAGTTTTTCTGTTGAACAAAAGTAACAAGTAGTTTCTCCCTGACAAAGAATACTAGAATCAGGCTTAGAGTTAGACTCAATGACAAAATAGAGAATGTAATGCTTCTGAGCAAGAATTGTGCCACTTCAGTTCTCCTGACTTGTATCTGCCCTCTTTGAGGAATACAAAGTCATTTTTTTCAATGGCTATCTGCTCTAATTATCTGTCGTCTTTTCATCAAAGGGATAAATGAAGAAGTAAAATGATTAAGAACTGCTTTTAAGAGGTTTATATATATGCTTATACATACTTAGTTTTTTTAATGAGGAAATAGAAAGTGCTTCCTTTGTTACTTTTCTGACATTAAGATCTCTCCCTCTCTCCCCTCTCTCTTTCTCTCTCCCCTTCCCTTTCCTCTTCTCTTCAACCTTCCCACTTCCCTCCTCCCTCCCCCTCTCCTCTTTTGTCTCTCCCTCCACCACCACCCTCTGCTTTCAGCTAAGATGTCAGAAGCCAAGCGGCTGAAACAAACCATAGCATGCGATGATAAATAAGGCCCAATCGCACGGGTGTGAGAAATTCAGGACAGGGCAATTTGTTGACACGTTTGTTATATCACGGACAGGGACAAAATATCCAGCCCCATTAAGAGATTCCTTGGGGATGTCCTGGCACACCGCAGCAGAAGCAGTGGTAAATCTGAGTGAGGGACAGGGATGACTGAGCACACCCTGTGACCTCCCCTCCCAACCCCTGATCTAGGACAGAGCTGCAGGGAATCATTCTCAGTACAGCACTTCCCCACGCGAGGACATGTAAGTGACGTCACAATACCTCTCCTCTCTGTGGTCTCTGATTCCTCACTGCCTCACAAGCCTGGTATGCAGGTCCCAAAGCCACGGGCCAGGTAGCGGCCACTACAAGTGGTGCCGCCATCCATCACCTGCCGCAACTGGTCTGGCCTCAGGCTGTCTTGACTCACTGGGCATTTTCACAGAACAAAGCCCACAAGTGTCAGCTAGTGTGAAGAAATAATCAATGTAATTATTTATCCATTTGAATAGGTTCTTTTTTTTTTTTTTTCTGACATCCTACTGAAATTCTGTGGCTGGGGGCTTCATCAAGTCTGCAGCCCATGGACAGCAGGTGGTTCCTCCTTTCTTTAAGGCATTAGTGACCTGTCATTCACTGTGCAGCAGCAGCGCAGTGTGGAGCAGGCAGACGACGGGAGGCGGATAGAAACAAAGAGAGAGACAGAAAATGCAAAGAAAATAAACAAGGGCAGAGTTGGGTGAAGGGAGTACAAAGAGAGAGGGAAATAAAATTGAAAAAAATAACATGAAGACTTGTCTCCAAATGTTCAACGAACACAGAAGTTTCTGAGGAGGTGTGTAGGTTCCCAGTGACAGATTTTCTACATTAGATTTGATTGTCATCTCTGGTGGACTTGTCACCTCAGTGTCCAACCTGGTGGCCTGGCAGCCTGAAGATGTGCCCAGTCTGCTTCTGGGCCAGAGACAAGCCTAGATGACAGGGTTCTTTAAATGGGGCCATGGAGGAGTGATTATATGGTTCAACTCTTCAACTTATTTTATTATTACTGCTGAAGGATAAATATACAAAGGAAAGAAAAGCCACTGTAGACTCTGAAAAGAAAGTCTAGCAATTTTTTGTGGTGTGTTTAGTCTCCTGCCTTTACTCCAACTTTATCTTAAGTTTAAGTGCAATTAAATATCCATAAATCTGATATTTTAAAAATGGAGATAATGCTGAGATAGGGTTTTTTCATTAAATTCTTACCCAAGCTATTTAACTTTTTCTGCTGCTAATTTCTTCTATTTAAATCCTTCCTTTAAAATGACCAGCTGTTCATTAAAAACCATTTGAATTCATATTTATATTTTAAAGATTAGTGTTTCCCTCAACCTTGACAAACTACATATTTTATTAATACCTCTTGATTTTGATCTATCTAAATGGAATAGCCAAAACATAATGTTATGTGGACAATCACATATGTGGACAATCATTCTGACAATCACAGTCATCCTCACAATTGGCACCAAAGCTGTGACTAAACGAATCAAGCAATAGTCCTAAAGGTGGTTATAATCAAATTGGCCATGCTGAACTCCAGGTCAGTAACAGGGAACAAATGTGGGCAGAGCTAGCATTTTACATGCGTATACATTCAAGCTGAGGATGTCTCATTTTCTTCATTTTCATTCATGCATTTATTATATTTACTGACTGTCTACAATGTGCCAGCATTCTGGTAGACGCAGGTTTACCGTGGTAGCAAAGACCACGTAGTACTGGGTCCTCGCTCAGGGGCTTACAGTCCAGAAGTGGAATTTAGAGAGAGTGGCAGAGTGGGAGCTGCGACAGTACCGAAGCACAGGGTGCTCTGAGGACACACAGGCAGGGCTCCTCACCTGGGCTGGGGCCTGGGGAGCCTCATGGAGGAAATCACCTCTCTGCTGCCACTGAAGGAGAACAGGATTTAAACCAGGCAAAGGCAGGCAGAGTGGGAGGTGGGGGAGGGACAGATCTCGCCACAGGGACCACATCTGCCAAGCAGAGGGAACAGAAAGCACAATTACTTAGGGCAAGCACAGGAGCCCACAATGGTGGGGTACAGGGTGAAGGGAACTCAGAGAAAGTCAGCAGAAGCCAGCATTCATGAAGAGGTGGGTGAGCCACACTGAGATTTCACTTTATTCTAACAGAGATCTTCCAAAGGCTTTCTTTATAATCACTCTATAACAAAAATGTTTCATATGGAAATCTTTAAATAAACCAAAGATAAAATTTAAAAGATTTTTTTATAACTTTTGAAGGAGAAAATCACATATACTCTATTATTCTATGTTTTGCATAAAGCTTACAGCATATTTGGAACAAAAATTAAACCAGGTTTCAGAAATGAAATTGATGCTTATTTGTGGCATCTATAGGATACGTTCAATTATTGATCAAGTGAACAAAACTTGAGTTTATAAGTTCAGTTCTGGAATTCCAGCTGACTCAGAGTTTATTTTATGAAACATTTCCCAAGCACCACTCACCCACTCCTCAACATGCAAATTATAAAATGTTTGGCATTAGATTTTTAATAAAAATCTAAAATATTTATAACAGTTGCTAATGATTAATGAAGATCTCTTCTGAAACCCATATGTTAATTATTCATATCATCATCTATTTTTCTAATCTGTATCAGACTCTGTTCTATTTTCCATTTATATAAAAATCAATTAATTTCCAAATATTAAATATATGATGAAAATAATAAATTTAGGATAGCTGTTTTCTTCGCTGCCACCTGTTATATATTGACAGCCACATGAATTTAAAATCGAAAGAAAAAAATGTGTACTTCTGAACACTTCTGGAAATAAATCTGATAAAACATTGTTTATGTTTAAGTCACAACTATAAAATTGGGACTGTTATAAGATGAAAATTAAAATTTTACAAGAACATGATCTATACTGCTTAAAAGCTAATGCCATTAAAATAGCTATACTGTTTACAATTCCATATGGAATCAGATGAAGAAGCTAGTTAAGAAAATGGCTTAGTCGTCAGTATTAATGGCAGTACCTTAGGAAGACCCTTATAGTGCTGACATATAATCATTCTGAATTTTACACACACAAAAAAGAAAAATTACCAGTTTCTATATACCATCATAACTAAAGCATATCTATTTATTTAATAATAATTTTTAAAACTAACTTTTTCTAAAAAAAAAAACCTTTTTTGGTGGAAGAATAGTAGGCAAGTTCATATATTGGCAAAGGCAAGTAAGAAAATTTGAGGATTCAAACATCTGATTTTTGACCAAAAGTATAACACTAGTACCAAAAAGATATCAATTTTTAAGTAAAGTGCCCCATTTAATTATCTGAATCAGCCTGGCTTATTTCCTAATTTTCAAATTTCTTTTTCTTAGAGAAGGAAAGGAGAAAATAAGAACTAACATATGTCACTTCTTCTGTTACCTCGTTTAATCATTTAATATTCACAACCAGCCAGGCAGTAGATGCAACCTCCTTTCCACAGATGAGAATATGACTTTGTCCGTGGTCACACCACCAGAAAAGAATTCAAACTAAAGTCCATTCTTCACTGAATATATAGCCCTCCTTCACAAGATCTTGCTTAAGATCAATAATTAAGAAATTACATTTTGAGTCCTTTTTCTGTAGCCAGAGTGAATAATCTTAGGGTGATAACAGCCTCACTCAGGTAGTTTTATCTGCCAGGAAATCAAAGCATGCTTTAAGTGGGTCTACTATGACTATAATATTTTTCTAAATTCAAAAGAGGACTAATACAAAATGTTTTAAATGGCCCTTTTCTAGTGAGGGTTAGAAAATTCTAAAATAAGTGAAGCTTACACAAATAGAAGATACTTTCTCTCTTCTGTAAGGAAGTCTGGAGATTAGCAGTCTAATACTGGTAAGGCAGCTCCAAAAGGGACCCAGTTTCCTATCTTTCTGCTCCATTATTCTAGTATGTGGATTATAGTCTATCACCTCATGGTCCAAGATGGAGGCTGAAGCTCCAGCCATTGCATTACTGTTACAAGCCAAAATAAAAAAGAAAGACAAAGGACCAAAGACTGGTTCTTCTCTGCTGAAACAGCTCTTTTTAATCAGCCTTCCCAGAAAACTTATAAACTGCCTTCACTTATATCTTATTAGTCAGAGCCTTGTCACATGGACACACCTAAATGCAGTTAGATGGGAAACAGAGGCTTTTATTTCAGATGGTCAACTATCCAACTAAAAGTCAGGGTCTGTTGCTAAGAAGCAAAGAAAGAATGAGAATTAGGGTAGGCACATATCCCAGTCTCTACTAGTCTTTATGTGCAAAGACATTATAATGGAAATTAACATACATGTAATGTTAGAAAAATTAGTGAAAAAATTAAGTATTTTTGTTTATAGGGTTAGTTCTATCCTTAGGCTGGGTTTCAAGATCCTTCACATCTTGGTATTTTATAACTATGCCTACACTATATGGCCCACAAACCTTCAGCTTTCTTCACATCCAAACATCTACTCAGAAAAGTATGTGGGCCCTGCTCCCTACACCAACCCAGGAATGATCCCATCTTTTCATTTTATACATCCCAATGCCTAGCCCAGTGCCTGATGTGTAGCAGATACACACAGTTTTATGAATAATTGCATCTACCATGGGCGAGGTAATACATTAGATGTAGAAGAAAAGATCACAAAGACAACTTAGAAACAGCCTTTACCTCAAGGATCTAATAAATCTCAATCAGACATACAGAATGGAGAGAGTAACTCTACACTATTAGGATGTTATTTGGATTAATTCTTTGAACAACTCTTTATTAAGTATGTCCTTGAAACAGAGCACAAGGCTGACTGCTGTAGAGACCACAGAGGAAGCAAGACACTGACCTAGCCTCTAGGGGAGTTTACGATCAGGAAGCCAAGAAAACATTCACAGAAGTAAGTGTAATTCTGGTAGGGGAGGGTATAGCTCAGGGGTAGAGTGTGTGCTTAGCATGCACAGGGTCCTGGGTTCAATCCCCAGTACCTCCATTAAAATAAATAAATAAATAAACAGAATTACTCCCCCCAATAAAATAAAATAAAATTTTAAAAAAGAAGTAAATATAATTTTGAATATAGAATGAAAATAACAAGAGCAAATGTACAAAAAGTGCTCTAGAACCCAAGAGCATAGATAACAAAACACACAAAGGCACAAATGCACTCAAGCATCAGGGAAGAACGAGCTATTTTAAATGGTTGAGTAAAAATTTGGAAGTCATGCTATTTTGGTCTTCTCTCTAATACTTCATAGACCTACATATGGAAGGTTTGAAGAGAAGAAGCAACTAAGTTAGCCTTAATTGTATTTTGATTAACTTGACCAGTTCATTGACTAATCCATCTCTAAACTCGATGGTTTTTAGGTACACATTTAGGTCTTGCCATGCTTCATTAAAAACAGCTATTAAGTTGATTAAGACTAAACCCATTTTCAGCATCCATTGCAAACAATTTTACATGCTTGATGTGCACTTGCAAAGTGAACCTGAGGTGGGTATTATATTGTGAGCAAAGGTCAAAAGAAAGCTGGTTCCACAAACAGTAAATGCTGGTGAGGGTGTGGAGAAAAGTGAACCTTCCTACACTGCTGGTGGTAATGTGGTTTGATGCAGCCACTAAGAAAAACAGTATAGAGAATCCTTTAAAAATTAAAAATAGACTTACCATATGATCCAGCAATCCCACTGGATTTTTTTGGGCATTGTCCAACAAAAACTAATTAAAAAAGACATGGTCCCTACTGTTCATAGCAGCACTATTTACAAGAGCCAAGATGTGGAAGGAACCTAAATGTCCATTGACAGATAATTGAATTAAGAAGTTGTGGTATATATACACAATGGAATACTACTCAGCCATAAAAAAGAATAAAATAATGCCATTTGCAGTAATGTGAATGGACCTGGAGATGGTCATACTAAGTGAAGTAAGCCAGAAAGAGAAAGAAAAATGTCATATCCATATATCACCTATATGTGGAATCTAAACAATGACACAAATGAACGTATTTACAGAACAGAAACAGATTCACTGACATTGAAAACAAACTTATGGATACCAGGAGGGAAATGGGGTTGGGAGGGATAAATTGGGAGTTTGGGATTTGCAGATACAAACTAATATATATAAAATAGATAAACAACAAGGTCCTACTCTATAGCACAGGGAGCTATACTCAATATCTCGTAATAGCCTATAACGAAAAATAATATGAAAAGGACATATATACATATACATATACATATACATATATATATATATATACACAACTGAATCACTATGCTGTGCACCAGAAATTAACACACTGTAAATCAATTACACTTCAACTTTTTAAAAAAGTTGGTTGAACACCAAATGTGAACCTGTACAGCGATGCTGCAGGTTGTAAAGTGAACGCCACACTGGAATTTTATAACTAGTGGCAGGTCAAGGGAAAAGGGCTTCTTGCTCTTCTTTAGCTAAGCAGGTCCTCTTCAACGTGTAACAGGATTACATGTGAAATGAGATGTGAAAAGTTTGAGGCAAAATGTTAAAGAGCCTCAAGAAAACTGTTAAAAATTTTCAAGACTATATTTTGAAAGGTTGAATCAAAGAAGAGTGACTCATTTGTGCCTAAAAAAAAATAAAACAGCTGCAGGAGAACACTTAACAACAATTTTCAAATATGTGAAGACAAGTTGAAAGCTTAACCATGAGTCACTCATAGGCAAGAGCAGGGCATACATTCCTCCTGACCCGCTGCGCTCACTCTGCCACCTGGCTCCTAGCCCCAGCCAGCAAAGGCATGGGTAGCCCACCCTTTCCATGAACCCTGTGTGTTTCTACTCAGTCTCCATCATTCCTTCTATCCTTCTCCCTTCACCTGTTTGCAGAGGCTCTTTGTTCCAGCCTTTCCTGTTGCTGTACATCCTTTGTCTGGCTGCTTTTCTCTTTTCCCTGCATCTCAACAATCAGATCTATGCTATGACCTTCAGATCTGAATCTATAGCACCTTATCTCTTAAATTCCCTATATGCATTTTTGATTCTCTACATAACAATGTCCATAATCTGAATTAATTCAGATTCAATGGGCAAGAAACTGAACTCATTTTCCTAGTTTCCCGCTCTCCCACCCTCCTGTGTTTCTGATGTCAGCCGGCTTTCCTATCACCCATGCTAGAAACATCAGGAAAAATATGCCACCACTTTGCAGATCAAACACCCTATCAGTATTCCTCTGCTACAAGTCCCCAAACACCCTTCCTAATCATCCAATTTAGGGCCTCTTACCTAGCCCATCATAAAAAAATTTTGTTTTCTCATCTCTAGTTTTTCATAGTCCAGTCTATCCTTCACACCCCAAGCATGCATATACCTGAAAGTAGAGGTTTTGTTCATTCGCTTTCTAGGTGGTAAACCTTCCAAGGGTCTCAAGCATCTATAAGTCTAAGATTTTAAATGTGAGATTCTCAACGTCCTGGTCTTAAATTCCTATATTTTTGACATCTTATTTATGGCAAGTAAACAGAACTTCCACAGGACTCTAATATTTTTACCTTGTCTAATCTTTGCTCAAACTCTACTGTCAGCCAAACATGCCATTTCCTCTTCTCTACCTCTTGAAATCATATTTAGAATAAATTTTTTCATAAAGAACTAAAGCTTCAAATGCTTGGTGGCCCATTCTGGCAAGAAAAGACAACATTTGGACAAAATTCACAATAAAATATTCCAAATAAAAAATCCCAATTAAGACCAATCTAACAAAGGATCAATGCTTTAAACATACTAAGTCAGTGGCAATAAAATAAAGGTGAAAATCATCACAAATAGTTTTTAGCACATCAATCTTAGAAGGGTCTTTGGAATCGTGAGATAAGAAAGGCAAGACGTTAAATTGTCCCGGGTGATCTTTCTGACACGATATGATATTCATTAAAGTCCCTTTCTATTGATTAAGTTACTATGGCCTTGGAAAATCACACAAAAAAAATGTAAAAAAACCAATCCCCTTTTAGTCTAATACTCTAAACTGAGCTCATAAGGAAATACATTCATGGATACACCATTCATTTGTTTATTTGACATGTATCAAATAGCATTACCATTTGAGACAAAACTGTGGATAAAAATGACAGGATAGTAAAAACTAGAGTCCGATTAATGCCATAAAAACTGTGTCATGGACATTTAATAGAGAAAGAGATCAGTTATTTAAACTGAAGGAGTCAAGTAAGTTCCAGGGAAGAGAAGACATTTGAAATGGATCCTGAAGAATGCATAGTATTTCAAACAAACAGCAAGATGACCAAAAAAATAACAAGGCTGAAAAAATTCCCCAAATAAAGCAGAGAGTATGGGGGTCATTTGGATGATGATTAACATTCCAACGTACTTGCTGACAGTGGCAGGAAGGAGTAAGGGAAATAACTGGGATGGGAGTCTCGCTTCCATGATCGTGGAGGGCCTTGAATGTCAGGTTAAGCAGAGCTTGGATCACTTTATTCCGTCATCAAGGAGCCATCAACAGGATCTGTGCTTTAGGAGATGAGACTGGAAGCATTTTAGAGGCTAATTTTTGGAACATAGGAAGCACTGGAAGCACTAGAAGGAAAGACTAGATGAGAGACGGCCAAATAAAGGAAATGCTGGATGCGTCCTACTAGATCTTCAGATCTGGCAAATCTTTGGCCTTGTTGTTAAGGTAGAAAGTGAGAGACCAGAAAAACTGTGAAGTTTCTATTCTTAAAAAAGGAGGTTGGGAGTACCATCAGCAGAAGTCAGAAAAGGAGAAAGAGGGTTAAGTTTACAAGAAGAACATTTCCTTGAAATGCTTTCCTATCGTGGTACACAATGAGTTACTTGGCTTAAATGGTACTCCTCATGGCCCCAGAGATCTTGTTGAACCTGGTTTCTCCCTGCCACTCACTCCAGACAGCTCTGGTGTTCCCGCTGGCCCTCCCTCTTGCCCACTGCAGCATTTTTGCAGCATGACATCCCATCCCTCCTATTTTTGAGCTGTCCTCTCTGGCTCTCAAAAACTTAAATCAAACTAGATGTTTCCAAAGTAGAGAGTAAAACCACTTCATTGACATAGGGCATGAATTCTTCGGAGTCATAAAAAGAAGATTTACCATTTGACCCAACCCTACATCACCCCCAGAGTTCCTGAATCAGGAGATGGGAGGGACAGGATTTAATACCTGGATCTCACCTGGATCACCGAAGGCTTGTAACTGAAAGCAAAATATTTTTAAACATATATCATAACCTCTTAAATGTTTCTAATTATTGTGACTTTCTTACCAATAAATTTGGATCAACTATTCTGCATTATCAATACAGTTTTATTTCTTAAACTAGTTTACACAGTTTTGCAAAAAAAAAAATATTGCTCTTATAATCAAATTTTCTCAAGCACCTAATCCTGTCAAAGTCTGTCAATCAATTATCATTAACAGTGATGATAACATAGCTCAAAGTGATGGAAATATTTTATTTTGGGTATTATTTATTCTGCTCAATATATTTACTTTTAAATCTTCTTTATTCTTGAACACCAGAGAAATACTGAAATTCCTGGAGGTTTTGAATAGTTCATAACTAACATTAACATTTTATGAAACCCAATAAACACAATTTTGAAAATGATTCTAAAAACTTAATAACTTGGGAAGGCACCAGCTTATTATGTAATTATCAGGCCAAAACTTTGTCAGCCAAACTAACTCTACAAGACTGTTTCAAAGATTAACTCCTTCTTGAGGAGAAACTGAACTATAGACAGCCTTCAGGACAATTTTTCTGGTTACAAACAGCCTTTCAAATTTTTATGTTTTTTTGTGGAGTAAAAATTAACTGAAGTACAAAAACTAAAGCAAATTTAGCAAAAAATTAGGCTAATATAAAAAAGATATTATATTTTCAGTCTACCATTACCCACAATAAAAAGAAGAATTTTTATTAAGAACTCACGTGCTACTATAAAAGCAAAATCTACATTTGGATAACTCAACCCTTCAAAATTGCCTATTCTTCCTTTCCTTCCTTCACTTCCTCCCTCACTCATTAATATTTGTTCAGTGTCTATTGCCACAGAGCACTGAGAGGGAATAAGAAATAAACAAAATTAAATTGTTAGCCTCAGGGTACATATTATCTTATTTCCTACTAGTCTGCAGTACCAAATTATCAGCCCCAACCAGAATAATTTTTTAAACTAAGATCAAAGAAAAGTTCAGGAAACTGAAGATAGGCCTGTATGAGAATTTTAAATAAACAAACAAAGCTCCAGAAGGAATGGACACAAGAGCCTGAAATGTGATTAGAAAGACACTAAACAAAAACTTGCAAAACTACCAAGTACTTTGTTCTGGTAGACCTTTCAGAAAGCAACAAAGAAGCAAGAAGATTAAATAATACATAAATGCAAAGATAGATAGGCAGATGGGTAAATAAAATGATATTTATACTGCTACTTTGTAGTTTACAAAGTGTTTTCCTATACATGGTATCTCCTACGTTCACCTTCTTCAGACATAGTACTCACGGCAATGTGTGGGTATGCAAGTTGGTGTGTGCACGCTTTTTCTTTTTAAGGAAATGATCATTACCTTTCCTGTAAGACCTTCTCTCCATCTCCAAAGACACTGAAGATTCATCCATCTATGTCTAAGTTAAAATGACAAGGAATGTTTTCTTTGATTTATTAGTAAACAACTAAATAGCAACATTAAGCTTTTAGGAAAAGATTAACAACATTGCACTGTAGTACCTGTCATGTTAATTTAAGGAAAAGCTGTTAAAAATGTTCATTCTTTGTAATGGAGCATTCAATAGTCTTTGCCTAATGGATGGAGAAATGTGAAAAACGTTCAAAGTAGGGCAGCATAATCCAGATGTAGCGATGCTTCAGTCTAAAAACTAGCTTATTTTAAAACTGGTTAAATACTGAATGTAGGATATTTATTTGTGTTTATTTAATTTCACACAAAATTTTTCTTTGTTCAGAAATCTTAAGTCTATATTGTGTATGAAACTGAATTTATTTGATAAAAGTAAGGGTTACCTCATTTCACAACTTATTTTTGTCTGAAGACAGCTGCCTCTTTGTAAACAGATGTTCCCCCTAAGTACCAAAACAACAGTCAAATGTGAGAACATGGAATTTTTTTCTCTTGTAACTGTGAGAATAATTATCATTACTATCTTGAAACTGGGGCAATAAATCACTGATGACTAAAATCATTTTTTTCAGTTACACAGGAAACAATTGAGAGTTAAGAAGAGAAGTCTAAAACTTAAGTTATTGCTTTCACCAAAAGTCACAATGACTCTTCCAGGGAGAAAATGTTCAATCCATCTACCCACTTAGATTTCAAGACTTAAAAAAAAAAAACCCCTTAATAATATGTGCAAGCAAATAAACTTCTTCATTCTGGATGTGAATTAATATAAAAGTTTATCTATCTCAGAAATTAAATTTCTGAACCCTTATTTAGAGACCAGGTTCATGTTCTTATGAAAACCTAGGTCAATGTGGTATTTCCATTGCAAGTTTTTTTCTCTCCTCTGACTACAAAGTTGAACAACATGTGAAATCTGAATCTATAAATGTTTCCATTATACCCACTTACGTTACATAAACATTGATGAATCAAAGATAATTGTACATATTTGTCTAGTTAATTTGTTTGTTTTTATGAGCCTTTGCTACTAGAGTCCCTATATTTTATCAAATTGAGTTTATTTTCATAGATACAAACCAAAATTCTTTCATTTGGAAAGAAATGAAAATACGCTAACTCATAACATATATATAGCATTAACCTACATTTTAAAATATATTAAAAATACATATTGGTGGTCTTTATACTAAAAAGAAGTATTCAGGAAACCAATCAACATCAAAAAGGCAGCTTCAGGGAAGTAGAAGTTGCATGTTATCTATTGCAGACCACTGATTGGAACACCAGCATAGAAAAGAGGGGTGGGTGTGTGTGTGCGCGCGTGCGTGCATGCGTGCACGTGCATATATGTTTTAAATTAAGTTTCAAAAACTAATCTGATTATATTATAAAATGGAATAGAATCCCAGGAAGACTAAATCATCTCGGGAATGTCTACCAGTGTATAAAATACATTGAGTATCAATTAATTAGTACGTGCAAATAGCAGAAGTGGGTGCAAGTAAGAAAGATGGGTTGAGGAAGGGTTTTGCTGGTTTTCCAAGCAGAAGCCTCCAAAGCAAAAGATGCCTAAACCTCAGGAGATGAACAACACAAACCACCTGCCACAAGATAATTCTTACTGGGAATTTTACTTATGTTTACTATTCATATAAAAGTGAGAGAGAAGTAAAGCTTAATTAATACTTAAATTTGGGTTGACACCAGTGCCCTTGTTTGGTCTCTCTCTGTGGATGGTGTGTGCCCCACAGTAGTCACTGTATTCAGAAAGAAAAACCAGACTGGATGACAGAGAAACAAACCCACAACCATTTTATTAGCCATCACCCTACTCCAGTGGACAGCAGTGTATGTGTACTCAAAAAAATGGATATACAGATTTTTTTTATCAAATTTTAACTAAACTAACCTTGACAAAAAGAACAATAGCTTAAAAAATTATTGCAAAATTCCTGTGGACCAAAGGAGATACCTACAAAGTAAGCAGAGGCAAACCACAGGAGAAAGAGGTGCCACGTGTCTCCCCCCGCTACTGAGCTCGCAGCCACAGTGTTGGGTAAAGCGAGGTTGAATAGCATCTGAGATGAGGCAGGGTCCATTTTTCACACTCTTCAAAAAGACTACTTGAAATATGGATTCATATCCACTATTGCTGATGATAAACCTCCCTGTAAAGGTGTAGTTTGCTTTGAGATGTTACCTAAGGTAAGTAGTGCACTTATCTTATGATACACTAATATAGTTATTCTAAATTATTAATTTTATCTTAAATTTAAATATTATTTTGTTGTGTTATTATATTTATCATGTGTATTACATAGATAAAATATATTAATTACTTTAATTAAGATGTATATTAATAATATATTAATAAGTATTAAAAGTAATTAATATATTTTATCTATGTCTTTAAATGGTAGAAACTTTAGTGTATAATCTTTTTCCAAAACAGCAAACCTGCAGCACAAACTCCGCAAAGAAGAATGACTGATCGATTCACAAGGAAAACCCTGTGGATTACAGCCATGGTGCAGGGCAGGAGTCAGTGCGATGCTGATCTGCAAACAGAGTCCAAATGGGTTTTAAAGGCATTAAGAATATTGATTTAATATACAGTGGGCAGTAATACTACCCATAATAAGGGCATTGAGCAGTAATTCAAAGAATTTCCAAGGCCTCACATCATCTAAAACATCCCATAGACTCTCGCTTTTCATCTTTATTTCTGGTCACTTGGCTTCCACAAGGCCAGGCCTGAGGACTGCTCATCTCCAACACTGCAGTAATCCTTTCATGTGGCTGCCCCTCTCTCAACTGCCTCACTTCAGTCTATGTTAATAACCCTTGCCAAAATAACCTTCCTAAAGTATTTTTATTTTGTGATTCTGTTCAAAATTCTTCAATGGCTGCTCATTGCCTACTAAATTCTGGAATTCAGCAACATGGTTCTCACCTCCCTTTCTAGGGCTGTTGCATGTTATTCCCCCATCATTCGACCTTTGTGGTCTCTCATTCCCTTGGTTTCCTTTTAATGATCCTCCACCAAACAGTCCTGCTCCTCCCAGCCAAGTGCCATGTTCCCTTCCACTTGACTTATCCCAGCCCTTTGTCTATATTAAGGTCCATGCTCACGGCCTCCATAAAGCAAACCTCCAAACAAGGACTCAGTCTTGTTAAACTGCTGAATTCCCAGCCACGGGAATGCTACCAGGCATATCACAGGGCTCAGGAAATAGCTGTTAAATGAATGAATGATGTGCCAACTGTTAAGAGTTACCTTATTTTCCCTCCTGACATAAGCATATTGAAGGAAAGGCCATTGTCCTGTCCTCATCAGAGTCCCTGTAGATCCTACCCAGCACCACATGTATGAAAAGGAAACTCTAAATTCTCATTTGAGTCAAGTATTATAGCATTTTAGTGCTTTGGAAGACAAGAGAAAAAAGGAATTTGCTTCAAAGAGCAGATTCCATTTAACAGCTTATCCTTCCAAACGATGTGCACACAAGCAGTGGCTCTGCTGGGAGGTGGGCGGCACAGCTATTCTGACACAATGATTCCATTAATGAGTTTAAGAGCCTCTGTTCCGTCCTCAGTCCGAAGGGACGTGTGGTCCAGCAATTATCTTATCCTACAGTGCCTGGTCTCAGTGAACTGCATCTCTGTCCACTCTGTCAGCTGTCTTAGACTTGCTTAAACCCAAGACAATCTGCCTACCATTTCTTTGTAAGGAAACTTCTCCTTTCTGCAAAAATGAGGTGTTTAATCACCAATGGTCCTGATCTTATTAGAACCACTGGGTCTTTCTATTATAATCATACTGAAAAGACTAAAAATCATACCACATTTTGTCACTTTAAATCCATTTAACGTGGATTATTTAATCTTCATTAAGTGACTAGTTAATCTTTATTTTAATACTCAGGAAGACTAGTTAAAAGGAAAAAAAATCCTCAAGCTTATCCAACTACTGTTAGTCTAAGGGATAATTATTGTTATTAGGGATTAGCAACCAAGTCATGCCTTTTAATTAACAGAAGCTTAAAAAAAGTGAAAAAGAAGAAATTACTTTTTAACAATAATATAAATGCCAAGTTTCATATCAATTTACTTTTGCTTCTTTAAATTTAATATTATATATCATCGGTGAATTGTATTATTCTCTATCATACTTTAAAATAAAGTACAAACCCAAATGTAATTTGACCACAAGCAATTTCAAATACTGTACCACTTGTTTACAGCTGCATGGTTACAACAGGGGCTGTGCGCAAGGTATCACCTTTGAAGAGAACGAACTGTTTCTTTAAGATCTGACCACCTTGCTGGTGTGTGAGGTGGGCTCTTGGTGCATCCTCAGAGCCTGACGAGGAATCCATGACCCACAGGTCTTCAGCAGAAAGAGGCTGGGCTCACAGAGGGAGCCTTCTCCCTAAACAGGCTATTCAGATAATTCTGGCAACAGCAAATTCAGCCCTCCACTTTTCACACCTGTGAGCAAAATATTGCTTTTCTCTGGCTGAACAGACAGGCACCAAGTTTGCAAGTTTAATCTCTAAAAACATTTCCAGCTCTTTTGTAATTTGATATTACTATGTATACACCATGATAAAAATAATTATGTTCACAAATTCTTTTAGATTCTTATGTGTATATGGTCACAAAGTTAAGGTAATAGGTAAATTTTCTTCAAGATCTGTGTTTTCAGCATATATATTTCTTCACAAGTAAGTTTTCTCCCCCTAAGAAATAGCCTTCTGTTGCTATTCCCTGTTAATTTTATGGAACATAAAAAAATGTACTTCATGTGTCTCATGAGAGCTTCCAAGTAAATAATGAAAATCAAAACAAAACCTTGGTAAAATCACCAAATAAAAACTTAGAGCTGCTTAAAAGTCACACAGTTAGCCTATGCGCATTTTTATTAGACTGTAATAAATAGCTTTTAATAGACGAATTTTATGACAGCCAACTACTAACTAACATCTGGCCTTTTGGGGCAAATATTATATATTACCTAAGCTCCCCAAACACAGGATTGTGTGTTTGAGACCACATAGGAATTCAGTATTTCCTGAGTATGTACAAACCACACCGTCCAATACTAATATTAATCTCTTTTTGAGCTTTAAATGTAAAGGGATTAAGAAATTTAGAGATTGAGTAGGCATGAAGAATGAAAGGCCACATGGTGTCATGATAGAAAACATGCATTCTGAGGCTAGATTTTCTGAGTCAGGATGCTGGCACTACGACTGTTTTTACCACACTGATTTCTCTGTGCCTCAGTCTTTTCACCTGGAAAATGGGTACAATTGTAATACTCAATGGGCTATTATGAGGCTTGATTAAATTAATAACCGCAAGAGTACCTAGCACATAATAAAGACTAGATAAGCATATATTAAAAGGTACCATCTGTACCATATGATTTCAACTACATGACCCTCTGGATAAAGCAAGACTAGGAAGACAAAAGATCACTGGTTGCCATAGTTGGGGAGGAAGGGTGAACAGGCAGAGCACAGACGAGTTTCAAGGCAGTGAAAATACTCTGTATGATATTAGAAGGATGGAGATAATGTCATTACACATTTGTCCGAATCTACAGAATGTAAAACACCACGAGTGAGCCCTAATATAAACTATGGGTGATTATGATGTATCAGTACAGGATCATCCATGGTAAAAAAAAATGTACCATTTTGGTAAATGATGTTAATAATGGGAGAAGCTATGCATGTGTGGAAGCAGGGGGTGTACGGGAAACCTCTGCACTTTCTTCTCACTTTTATTGTAAACCTAAAACTGCTCTGAAAATAAAATGACTTTATTAAAAAGCTAAGTAACCATAAATGACAAAATAGTCTGAACACCTGTGAGAAAAACAAAAAGGAACAACTGACAAGATAAAACCTCAGGAAATGGCATGTGAGTGAAACAAACAGACGTGTGGAAGAAAAACACATTTTCTCAAACTATGCTGACTTCTTTTTTCTGTTACAGATCTTTCTTCCTCATAAGTCTTTAGCCTGTGAGATGGATGTGAAGATGAGGAGGTGATGGAGACAATACAAAATGCGCCCATTAATTTTATCTCCATTCCTTCTAATTTAAATTACCTTCTTCAGAAGGTATTTTTTAGATGAATAGTTAAACAGTTATGTTTTCTCTCCCACCTCCTGTTGCTCCCATATCAAAAGCAAGAATGTCATGTACTCTCATGACAGTGGTCAAAGGGAGGCCAAGGATGCTGCCCAGTGTTCTCAGGCTGGAGTGTTTCTTCCTGCCTTGGGTCTATGCAGGAGCCTGTCATCCCTGAATCCTGGTGATGGACCAGTTCCCTTTGGCCTTCCAGCACAGATGGCATCCATTGCTGCTAACTGCTGCCCATGCCATTGCCTCTTCCTGACCCCTCACTACTGCTCCTGCCCGACCCTCACTAGGGTACTACGCAATTACATTTCAATCCCCTAAAGACCACCCGCAGGTTGAGAAGCTTCAACACCGTCATCCCTGCTTCTCCCTCTGCCAGAGCTACTCTGTTGTCAAAGCCTCACAAGGCGCCGGGACGGATGCCTGGGAGCACGAACCACAGCTCTGGTGTTCTCCGGTCTTCTCACATCTTTCTAAGGACTCCTTCAGCTCCCTGCCCTTGCTCAAGTTTAGGGACAGTGAGGACTTTATCTTGTAATTTTTTAATCCTACTTGACCTTCATTTTTCCTTCCTACATTCTTCTAAGGATGTTAAGAACGGAATTTTCCCCCTTTCCACATGGTAGGGACTCTCTCCTCCCATATCTTTAGGTCTAGCTCCACCTGGTTTATGATAACCTTGATACTCAGGTTGGCCCAGCCGGCTCTTGGTATCCAAGCAGTAGAATACAACTAGAAACTAGAAATTATCAGGTGCAGGAAGGTATTGGTTTACTAGTCTAAAAGATAAATTCACGGATTAAAGGGATATTACTTTTCTAAAAGAAGAGGCAAAATGCCTGAGAAAATTGGCACAAATTTATTATTTCTTCATCATAATTCTTTGCATCTACTTAGTATTTCACAAGTTTTCAAAGAACTTCCACATACTATATCTCATCTTAACCTGATAGCAATGTGATGACATAGGTAAAGTGTGGATTAATAATCCCATTTTTTTATATTTATTTTGGGAGGGAAGGTGATTAGGTTATTTATTTACTTATTCATTTAGATGGAGATACTGGGGACTGAACCCAGGACCTCATGCATGCTGAGTGAGCACTCTACCACTGAGCTATACCCTCCCCCAATAATCCCACTTTTATCAAAGAAGAAACCAAGTCTCAGAGAAGTTAAGAATCAATGGCAAATAAATTGGAGGGGTAGGTCTAAAACCCAAGCCTTCTGAATCATAGCTTAGTTCCCTTCAGTATTCCATGCTTCATAACATTACATCCAAAAGTTTTCCCTGCTTCTCCCTACCCTGTGGGACAACAAATACCAAGTGGACCAGAGGAAACTCTTAAATGATCTCTTTGATACTTTGTCATCAACAATCTAGGAATAGTCTACTTCCCATTGGTAAGGTTTCTAAAAGAAAATTAAAGCAACAATTCACAACAAGCAGCTGATTTCCTAAATGTCTACTTGTATATCCTTTAGATGTATACAATTAATAATTTCTACTTACTCAAAAGTCCATTTATTTTTAAAGTCATCTGGTGTTATGTCTTATAACTTATATCTGAAAACAGGCCATTAACATCCTATTTGCTAGATAAAATGGTTATGAAGCAAAAGAGAAGTAACCCCAAACTATTGTCAAATCCATGTTCCAATAGAGATAAAAAATTGGCTCTTCTAATGATCAAACCCCCTTCCTCAGCCTTCCTCCTCTCAGCCTCTTATTTGTGCCTTTTCTCATTCTGCATACATCCAGCTAGATCGTAAGGTCCTTGGGGCCAAGGCCAGTGTCTTATTCATCTTTCCCAACTTCTAACCCTTGCTCCCCTACCATCTTTACACTAGTTTGTGGGTTCGTCATCAGTTGTGGGTTCTGGCCAGCAGAAGTCCCACCGAGACGGAATGAATTACTCAAGACTATGGAAAAGTCAAGAGAGCAAGAGGGAGTCGGGAGCCAACTCCATGAGCCTCTCAAATACTCCCGTATTTATTGAGTACAGGCAAAGGAGGAATGCAGGAATTTAGGGAAGGATAGGGTGGGATCACAATGAGTACAAAGGCTTAGTTTATTGTTGGTGTTTGGCTCAAGGTCATAAGACCCTTTTTGGTAAGTCATATTCGTGTTGAGCCTTTCAGCTTATCAGGGCGGAACGTATGAGAAACAGCTTCTTAACAATATTCTTCTTGGACTCAGGCGGCTGTGCCTGTCTTAGGTTGCCCCCCTCAGGGGATCTTACCAGCTTTCTCACCTCTGAGTCTGCAGCTTTTCACCATTCCAGCCCAAGGCTGTTTTGGGGATAGAAGACTAACAGCAGGCATGCCCAGCATTTATAGCCAGGGGCCTGGGTCATTGCTAAAACCTCAAGGCAGTTACTAAGCACATCTTCTTTAAGAAGATAAGCGGCTGGGATCTGTTACAATTTGTTAACCCAATCATGGGCTCCCACACTAGTTCCCTGCATATTATTTCCCATAGAATAGAGTTCAATGAATGTATGCTTTCAGAAGACTCTATTCTTGGAATACCTGGAAGTTTGTTAGCATTGTTCTTAATTCTAGTTACATATATCTTCTTAAAATCTGAACCTTCTATTCTCCATTAAAAGAATTATTTTTAAAAGGTTGTATTCTTTCAATGAAAAGGAACCTATAACCTTTTTCACTTCCGCAGAGTCTCATAAAATCCCAACTCATCCACAATATATATAATTATTAAAATACTCTAATTCACTTAACAAATTTTCATGCAGCCCTTCATCTTTCTTTACAATCAAAATACTCATTTTAACAAATTTCTTCTGCATAGTACAGGGAACTATAGTATCTTGTAATAACCTATCATGAAAAAGAAAATGAAAACAAATATATGTATGTATATGTATGTCTGAAACATTATGCTGCGCACCAGAAATTGACACATTGTAACTGACTATACTTCAACTAAAATGAGTAAAAAAAAAAAAATTAAAAAACATATAAAAAATAAAGTTCAGTGACTGTACTCAAAGGGAAAAAAATTCATTTTATATTTGGACTTTTTAAATGTATATACTCTAACTTTGTTACAAATATAATTTAAAGTAGTTATATTACAAATAAAATACTTACTCCCAGGAATACAAGCAGAAAAACCTTGAAGAAAGGTGCAAAGGATCAGGTACTTACAACATAACCAAGTACACGAGATGAGAGCGTTCCCCAGAAAAAAAAAATGGAGAGAGCTACACCAACCACCCCCAGGAACACTCAAGAGAAATCAGTGCCTCCCCACGACTGACCAAGGAAAAAGGGTTTCCTAACAGTGTTGGGTGTTTGCTCCAGGAGTCAGTAGAAAGACCCAATGCCAGGAAACGACTGAAGTCTGATTTAATGGAAAAAGTGGTTATCAAGTTGTAGAACTGAAAGAGAACTCAAATAACAAGTTCAAGCCCTTATTTTCACTATGACAAAGCAAATGCCCAAACTTTGTATGTCAGGTCAGTGCTCCCCAAGCAGAGGCCTCCACGCCAACTAGAGAGGAGAAGGAGTTTTGTCTTCCCTCCAATCCATGCTCATCTACAAGTGCGATGCGTGGCTGCCTCCTGTCCTGACTTGTCTGAAGATGCCGCCTGTGACCTTTGAGAGCATCAGCATCACCAGCAGTGTTCTGGGTACTTCTCTTCTGATCCTCACAACCTTTCTTCATTTTCAAGGTCTCATACCAAGTACTTGGCAGAACCAGGAAGGCTTTTTTAAAATTCTAAATCTCAGAACATTTTTTCCCCTCATAGCAGCTCAGCAATAATTTACACACACACATCCAGGAAATTTTATATTCATAAGGTGGCTCTTTTCAGGTAGAACATTTTATGATCATTTGAGGAAATGGAAATATCTTTGTTATTTATTTATAAAAATAGCCACCCTTGACCTCTGCCTTTCGTGACAGCTGCCCACTTTTCCCCTGAGAAGACTACCATTAATTTGTAGTAGTTTAAGTGTCTCTTATGTAGACCCAGTGCTCACATACATCAAAACTAAAATGGACTTACACCCAGTAGGCACAACCTTTCTATGAGATATAGATGGTCTAGTACTTTTTTACTGTCCAATAATGAGAAATGATTAATGTCATTGAGAATTGGATCAAAGGAGGCAATTAACAAAAACTATTATGGAACAGTTTACTCCTACAATAGCACTGCAAATGTTAAGTAATTACATCTGTTGACTGTTTCCTTATTGGTGATGCTGATGTCAAATTAGCCTCAGGTGTGTTTCATTTGTGTATATAAAATATTTAATGCTAATTGAGAGTTTAGCCTGATTTATTAGCCTCTATTGAAACATTTCTATTAGATTTAATGCAATTTTCATATGCTGTTAGATTACATTTTTTGCAGTTTGCTAGTTTTTGGTCAGTATCACTTTTTGTTCTGAAAATCTGAAGGCAACCCTTTGAGTTTTCATGTTTGGAAAAAAATCACAGTGGTAGTTGCTTTATATATTCTATTTAACAAAAGCTGTTTATTGGACCTTAGTTTTTCTATGAGCTGAAAACAATAATGTTTTTAAGCAAAATAACTAATATATTGCAGATGTGTAAAGTAAATTATGCAATTTAGCAACCCCTCTAGTAGCGCAGAGCAGCTCAGCTGAGCACCTGAGCGGCAGTCAGAAAATATGGACTCTGTCTGCTCCGAGATTTAGCCCCTTTTTTTCCACAAATGAAACTGCACTCTCTCCCTAATAATTACTATCATTTTAGTAGTACACTTTATCATATACATTTGATTTTCACCAAGCAGATTAGTACTATTTGGTATCATGTACTGTCCCCCATTACCTGAAATAGCGAGGAAAAGCTTTGAAAAAAAAGACAATTCATTTTGTGTGAATTACAAAAATAAAATGGGATGCTGGATATTGAAGGCACGTTCATACAAAATCACACTTTAGATGTATTTCAATTGTTTAGATAGTAGATTATGGGGAAAATGTGTCTAGGAAAATAGAAATTGCAAAAATTTCATGCAAGGTTTAGGAAAGCTAACTAGAATATTTATCTAGAATAGACCATTTAGGGGAAAGTATGTGAGCTCATTTAAGAAGTGAATAATATTTTATATATTTATATATATACATATAAAATATATATATAAAATCATTAGAAGGAAAAGACAAGGAAAAAGAATCATACTATTAATATTATCCTATTAAACCCCACTTGTACACGATGTATCCATATTCATTCAAATTAGCCACCATTGGTCAGTACATATGTTGGTTGTAATACAGAGCAAATAGTAGTACCATAAATCACTTTTATTTACTATCAAAATACCTATACCACTAGTGTAGACATTTTATTAACAGCAAGATAAGTTAATTTCAATTAAAAATATTTCCAGTTTAACTTTGTAGTCATTGGTTAGTGTCATATTAGATAGTGATTCTGATGCAGAGTTATTTGTATAATTTTAATGTGGTAATAGATTCCACTAGCTTATAAGTCTTTGGAGAATGATGGTATACATTTCTGTTACAAAAGAAATTCTTGTTTTGGTAATTATATTTCTTCCTCCTTATAAAGGTTATGCAAGTACAGAAAAACACTTTCTAAACTTTATTTGATTTAAAAAACTTCATCTTGAGTATGCCTTAAAATGTTAATGATTCAAGTTTCGGATTTTAAATGCCAAAATATTGATATTATTCTAGCAAAACACTGGTATTTCAATGCATTAAAAAATATGTACTAGAATACCAAAAACTAGTATCACTAACTTTGGGTATTAAAAATCTAAAAAAGATTAGGTCAACATCTCCCCTTTTATGGACATTAACAAAAACTGTCCACACATGTTTCCACCGTCTTGAATACATCTGTGATTACACTTAAAGGCAGGGCACAAATGTCCTGTCAGGAAGATAGTATTGGTAACTATCATTGTCAGCATTACCAGCAAACAGACTACATCTGAGCTATCAAACTCATTGCTCCAGTCTGATTGGTAGGTGGGTTCTTTTTTTTTTTTTTCTTTTTTTCTAAATTGTACTCAGTTGCCAACACTTAAAAATTGTTAGATTTCACATCGAAAAGTCTGTATTCTCCACACAATCCAAACTTGTGGTTTCTCTCCAAAACTGCATTTCCACTTGGCAACAAAAAGCTGTCACTGGGTCCCAGTTGAGAAAGGGCTTGTGTTCCCCACGTGGCTACAGCTTGCACTCAATGCACTTGACACATTTAGATTGATTACTGGGTAGGTGTGTTTAGACTGGTTAACCTCAAACTACAGGTGTATAGGATGCACAGCATATGAGGGATGCTGGGGTCTAAGCGTGTGGAGGCTACTACATAAGTGGCCCTATTTGCAGTGTTCTGGGCAGAGGTCTGGGAAAATCCATTGTTGAAGAGTAGGTACTAGTCTATATCATATTATATTATAACTCTTTTCTAGCCCTCTCTTTTTCTTTATATTTAATGCAGAGGAAAATAATGCAGCCTCTTTTCCCTGCTTTGGAATAATCAAAACAGGCATCTAGCAGCCCACCTCTCATTCCAAGCAGGAAATAATTTTGCTATTGTCATTACTTTTGTAGAGTCATATTCCAATTCTACTTTTCTTTCCAGGAGATAAATTCCAGAACAACACAGGTTGTTCTCAAAGGTTTCAAAGCAGCACCGTATGCAAAATAAAAATGTGTAAAAAAAGAATTAGAGCCCAAATAGTTTTCTATTTGTCTGAGTTCATTTGGGCTGCTATAACAAAAATACTATAAACTGGGTGATGTATGAACAACAAACACTTATTTCTCACAATTCTGGAGGCTGGAAAGTTCAAGATACAGTGCAGGCAGGTATCTGGTGAGGGACTACTTCCTGGTTCCGGTACCTCACCTCTTCCCTGTGTCCTCACATAACAGAAGGTACAAGCTAGTTCTTTGGGGTTTCTTTGATAAGGGCACTAATCCCAATTATAAGGGCCCCAAGACCTAACCACTTCTCAAAGGCCCTCCCTCCTAATATCATTTTGGGGTTAGGACTTCAACATATGGATCTTGAGGGCATAGAAATACTTCTTTATTCTTACTCTCATGGTCTCTATAACGTACATAAACCTAATGTCATTTTATAAGCTATCTCTCTTGGAAATCATATTTAAAATTAGAAAGATAATCAGCTTCCTAATCTTATCTTAGGCAAAGAAGCAAGTCTCACCAGTTCCCTACCCAACTGTCACACCCACAGCCCCAATGTACCTCGTGCATTTCCCAGTGTAGCATCCCCAGAGTTCAGGAAGCGTAATCTATGGTGTAAGGGAGAGCTTCACAGTAAGAAGGAGTCAGAAATAATCTCTCAGAGTCCCAGAAAGAGCACAGGATGGGCAAGCACAGGTAGTGCAGGAGTTTGTTGGGGAATGCATTAAGAAACAAGGCCTGCTTTTGCCAGGTCCCCTCCCTGGGACCCAAAGCAACTACTGAGCGACTCTGCCTATTGGCCCTAAAGATCATGTGAACTAGAGACAGACTGAGGTACTGAAGTCCACACTTGAACCTGGTATTCCAAGGTTAAAAGGCAGAACCATTGGTGGTGAGCTAACGATAGCATCTTCTGCTTCCTTAGACTGCGGGGTGACTGTCAGTCTAACAGCAACTCTGCCACACTTAGGGCTGTAAATCAAGTTCCACATTTTGATGTTCAGCTACTTTTCTAATTGATAAAATATAGTCATTGGTAAGAGAAAACAGAGCTATTAAGGTAACTTTTTAAAGATGGACAATAGATTTAAGGAAAAATACAGCTTATTGTGAGAATAAATCAGAAACAGACCAACTATATTCGCCAACTAAAGCATGAACAAAAGTAAAAATCAGGGCAAATTTTATTGAAGACAAATATTAGAAATTTTAGAAACTTGATATATCAGGTTTAATTTCCTCAATACTGGATGAAGAAATCATTTGGGATAATACTATATCCTTGTTTAGAATTTGTAAGTTAAGTTTTCTTTTTGATGTGATTAGCCCCAAAGCTTTTAAATATAATTGACTGATAATCTACTTTTTCATTTATACCTGTTTCCTATGCACTATCAAAAAGTTGATATCAATTACAATTAAAACAGAATCACAAATAAAAAGTCACATTGCATTTGACCGGATTCCATGTTCCAAGCAGCAACTAATGGGCAATAATAATTACTCATTTGATATGAGATTTAGTGAAAAAAAATTAAGGAATCATATATGCTTTAAGATATATCAATAGTATTTTTATCCCCCTATTTTAAAATCATAGTCTTAAAATTAGGAAACGGAAATTTTAAAATACTGAACTTAAATGGATACTTTCAAAAGTTTGTAGATGTTAAAGGTTTATTTAACTTAAAAAATATACAAATTTTTATAATCCTAAAAAATTTTGTTCATTTTGCTTTTGTTTCCTCAAAGGAAACAAGCATTACAAACACCAAACTTTTTCAGTTCCTTTGAAAGTTTACACTGAAGCCAGAAATAACACAGAAGCAAAGAGAAACTCAAATAAAAGCAATCTAATAAGAAAACCATAGTGAATTTATAGAATTTGCTTTCTTTTTCAACCAAATTCACTGCTAAACATATGCACAAAAAAATTTCAAATTTAGAGATTTTTTGCAGGTGTGGTTCTGCATCTGCAGTTTCTTGGTTTTAGAAAATTTGTATTTGAAATAAGCTATTCTTCTAATTGGCAAATTACACTCAGGACAGATGCACCTCATTTCATGGATTGAACAGCCATGTAGCTACTTAGCAGTAAGAAAGAATCTATAATTGAAATCCTTTCATTGAAATGTGAAAAATTCTCAAGTGATTCTAGGCATAGTGTGCACATAAAGATCATTAGTTCATAAACAGGAATCTAAACTTCGAAGAATCACAGAGTTTTATTGCTACAGATGAGGAAACTGAAGCACACTGTCTTCTCCGAAATGTCAATCAATGTGAATCAGTCAGAAAAACACGAATTATATTATCCCAACTAAAGCATGAATGGAAATAAAAATCAGGGAGATGGCAGAACAAGGATTCAAGTGTCCTGAATCTAAGTAAAATGCTTTTTGTAAAGAACTTTCTCTTATAATGCTATTTCAAGGAAGAAGAATATTGGGGTGAAGTAGGAGACATGGAGAGAGGCATCTGAATCAACTAGCATTTTAAATGAGCTTATTTTAATGTGAGCTCCTGACTGATTTAAATCCAAGATTAACTTCTCTCTATACTGATGATATTATGCCAAAGCTTTTCAATCCAAAGACAATATTAAAAAGTTAAACTTTAAAGAAATAAACAAGTTCTTATAAACAACAATAACAACAACAAATACAGTAGTAATCTCAATCAAAGCAAATGTTAGTCTTAAGAACTACAAACCTATGTGTAACTAATATGCCTTCCCCAGGTAATTGTCCGCATATGTAAACACGCACATCTAAATCCAAGAGCCCGTGTGGCTGTAAATAAGACTGGGTTTGCTTTTGTTGTTTGTTTGCAGTTTCCTTGTTTCAGTTACCTCCTGGACACAGCATATTTGCTGTCAGCATCAGATCAATGGCCAGGTGAGTCACAGCCCTACCGCTAACAGAGGGACCAGGAGCTATTTTGAGTAGAGTCGGGGAAAGCAGTTGAAGCTATTCGCCAGATATCATCTCTCTGTTTAAAGTTATTCCCCAAATTAGTGTGTTTCTGATTAGAGCTATTTTTTCTTTTTTCTATTTCTATCTCTCTTACCCCTTGAAAATATTTTCAGAAATTAGGGGCACAACAATTTCTGTGCAATAGACAGAAATATCTAGTATTAGGGCAGCTCCTTGTAGTTCTAGTAGGTCTTCCACATTTACTGACTGAGGGTGATAATTTTGTTAAGCTATTATTTCAAGATCCTAAGGTGTGGCAGCAAATAACGCCTTCCAAGAGATTACTGCCATTATCTATAAAGAGAGCCATTTACTAAGAAGAAAATACATTTCTAAAGGCCATCAGATATATTGAGTTGAAGTTGTATCTTAAAGAGCCTAACTTTAAAAAAGGAAAATTATTTAAATGGATTTGTTACAAGCAAGAACAAAAATATCTGCCACCCAATACAGTAAAATAAAGGAAGCCTGAATGACTCACTCTGCCCAACAACTGGCTCCCCCTGTGCTGTCTGTGCAATCTCTTCTCTCCCCCACCTCTCTCTTTCTCTCCATCCCTCATCCCTCCCTCATTTTCCCCATGCGAAGCTGTTACCCCTGACAAGTCAGTGATTAGGTAGGGGAAAAATTCAAGTGGCTTCTTTGAAACATGAAAACAACCTATTGGCTGCCTGTATTCCTGTATTCAATAATTTGTCAATTCAGGGCTGCATAAACCAAAATGGCTTGAGGAAACTAATCTTTTTGGGATTAACTGCATAGTCAGTTCAACCAAAATGCTCTAAATATTTCAGTTACAGCACACAACCCCTCCTGGAATTTTACTTTGTTGTAAATGTATTATGCTACAAAGATTTTTACTTTGATTATATAGAATGTGTCATGGAAAAATACAAAAACAGTTCTTCCCAGATGCATGTAAGTAATAAACTAATACTGTATGAGTTTCTTTTTATGAGTACAATCTATTGTTCAGAGGTTACAAGTAAATTAACTCCATTTCTTATTCTTACCTTTGGCAGACACTGCTCCTCGGCTACCTAAAATGTACCTCGATTCTGTTTAGATGTCATATAGCCTAATCCTTCACAGTGAGGAGGGGAATTGTTATCAGTGTACGCCCACCAGGGTAATTCCATTCTCCTGGCTATGGTCAACACAGACATGGCTGCAGACCCAACCACTGACCAATGAGTCTGATTTAAGATCCCAGGGAAAGTTTTCTTCTTCCTTACAAAGGGATATGTAACAGAAACTCACCCTGTCATGTGTTTGCATAATGCTGAGTGAGACGCAAGAAGAACATCACTGAATCGACCACTCACAGAAGTGCTGTTTGGCTTACTTCTTATAAGATAATAAAATGCCCTTTATATTTTAGCCATATTTTAAGACGAGTTTGTTACTTGCAGCCAGAATCATCCTAGCTAATACGCTGCCCTTTAGAACAAGAAAAAAATAAGCATTTGTAGATCTTTTCTTGCCTTACGTAGGAATTGGCCGCATATAAATAATTTAACAAAGGGTACTGGGTGAATGTGAGAATATGTGTCAATGCTTTCACAAACAAAGAATACAGCCACTTAAAAAATCTAGCCACATGTTATTTGACTGATTTGGAACAAACCTTCAAAGGTCTTGAAATAAAGCTATATTTAGTCCATAGTCTTTTTTAAATGACCAGGCTATTTTAATATATAAATTTCAGGATCCCTGTTCCATCAGACATTGTCTGCAAAATGACACAACAGAGTTAACAGGAATCTTCATATTTTTCTGATCAAACAGTTGATTTTGTAGTGAAAATGTTTTCGCCAATTTAAACTGAACTATATCTCAGATTTAAAATGCAGGAAAGACTGAACCTCTCTAAGTAGGCTCACCATTTTCTTATCCCTTTGGAATATAACACACAGGTGTGCTCTGAAGTTTATAAACCATGCCTCTGTACTTTTAACATAACTTCTGGAAAATTTTAAAAGGAGAGAGTGTGAATCAGCCCATGCTCAGGAAGGCGGGCCATGTTCATCATATTTACTATTATGACATATTAGATTATTTTCTTTCAGTGCTCGAAAGGCACACGCTTTCCTAAAGGGAAATACAGTTCTTTATATTTGGTTCACATAATCCAGACCCGCAGTGTCAGTGCCTGAAACAAATTACTGTTTATATTAGAAACTTAGTTTAATAAATTAGGTCTGGTCTATGAACTGTCAAAGTCCTTATAGTCTGCAATTCATATATAACAGATGCCTTTTCCAATGACTCTTAACTCGAAGTGGCCAACGTGATTGCTTCCTCCTTGCCATTACTACATTCTGTAGGTTTAGTTATCTACTGCCCATAGAGAATTAAAAACAATTTAAGAGGGCATCTGGAATAAAGCACTCCAAGAGAAAAAAAATCTTTCCATATACAATAACTTTCTGTTTAGGTCAGAGAATTATTCAATAATTGGCACTTGTTTAAATAGACCATTCAGGATCAGTTTGGTTTTCCAATCTCAGATTGAGTTACAGGACTCTTTTTTTTTTCCCAAACTTATTTTTGCAAGTCCTAATTTCCAGCATATTTGTGGCACCACTGTGATTAACAGACTAGCTAATTTTTGTATAAGATACAAACACATTTTTCAAAAGTGTTGTAAATAATTCACTAATTTTCCCACAGATTGTTTATAAATTATGAATTTTAGCTTACTTGCCCTAGTTTAGAAAATATACCGGTAAAACAGGGGAGCTAAAAGCAGTCATTTTAGTTTATGAATTTATACAATTTAAATTTCATGAGAAACCTGGGTTCTTCCATCTTTTATGCTACTTCCCTCGCAAGCATCCCTTTAAGAGTTGGATCAAGAAATCTGTGCCTGCCACTTACGGTATCTCCGCCTCTTGTACTGGTTGACTCAAAACAGGAACAGTTGTTGCATAAAAAGTTAATAATGATGCACATCGACAAAGATTAAATAATAAGGCCATGGAAATGTACATCAACTCACATCAACACAGACATTCAGACATATGGACACTTTTTAACAGCTAGAATTCTTTTTTGAGCTCCATTTTGAAATGTTATGTTATAATGTGTTTCCTTTCAAGTTGTTTGGTCAGTAAACTCTCGATGCTGGAATATCTACGTGAAGGATTACTCAAGAATATTGTATTTGCTCAGATCTTGAGAACTAGACAAAGAAGGTACTCAGTGACATTAACATTTATGTCCAGTAATACATTGATGTCTCAGTAAAAGAAAAGTTATTCTTGGCTTGAAATGAGATGATTTCCTCACAACACCACCACCACCACCACCAAAAATGTCTGTCAAGCAAAGTTTAAGATCTTACAGGTTTAAAGCATTGATAGTAGCTATTGCAAACTGTTTTTAATATAAAGATATTGGCCTGTTAGTACAGGGAAAAGCAGGTAAATAATCATCAATGCCTTCTTTACCAGGAACACAGTGATTTGTGAATATGTAATCCTATTTTAAATTTCACTCTTGTTCTTCGATCTTTCAAATGATTATAGTTTTCCTGGAGTGAAAATAACTTAAACTTACTAGACTTTTTAATATCTTTACAGCCAAACTGCTACAATTCTCACTTTGCTAATCTGTAATTCTCACAGAAGAACTGGCAGCGTTACCCGGCCTTTAGCAAGGACCCTGGAGTGAAATCACTTAAAACTTCCTCTATTTTAATTTCAAATGATATGCTCTGTATATAAACCACACAAATATGCTCCATCAAATACACAGACGTGTACCTGCGATGTTAACATTTCTTCCTGATACCACCAGACCGTGGACAGTCATGCATCACGGAAGCACAGGCTTACTGTAGAACAGGTAGAGGGTTTAGATTTCAGTAGCTCTTTACCTTCGCCTTCCCTTTCTGAAGGCCCAAGCATTTTAGGTCATTTGACTAAGATGCTACAACTGGGTAGGAGCAGAGTGTGGATTTGAACCTGCATCCATTTAACCTCGCTGTTTTTCAATCCTGGTTGCCCATTAGATCACCCGGGAAGCTTTGAGAAACTAACATCTCAGCCCTTCTCTGCAGGCTTAGTTGACCTTAGGGACCAAGGCTTGGGTACTCTGGGAATTTAGTCACATCCCCTTTGTGATTCTGATGTGGTCTAGATTTAGAACCATGGGGCCCCTGCTCTTTGTATCACAATTTCATCTTTCAAATGATCAGAATTATATTTCCAGATTTATCATCATCCTTTCACAGCCTCTTCTCTCAAAGCAGTTGACAAATGTATTTGAATATTCAGAGAATGAAACTGAAATTTGATAAGTAAAAACTTCATTTCATAAAAACCCAACTGCATACGACCCTACAGGAACTAGATTACGGCTATTGTGCTCCAGTTTGAATAGACATAAACTAATCAAAGAAAGTATTAATATGTGTTTTTTAAAAAATAAAGACAAGGGAGAGAAAAACATCTAAATAGAGGATAAACAAATATTTAGTAAAACTCAGTATCTATTTTCCCCTAGAAATCTAGGGATATAATATAATTTAAAATCTCTAAATATAATAGCAAGAATAAACATCTTTTCCAAACTAATAGTGAATTCACAAAATAGGTAGAAACCAGAGTATTTCACATATATTAGCCATAATAACAACATGCCTTCTTTTTTGCCTAAAAAAGTTGCAGCTCCCTCCACTGTCACAACCATATATTTTTTAAAATTAATTAAAATGCTGATGACAATGTAAGCTGATACAATCTTTGCCCCTTGGAGGCTGTGATGGTTAATTTCATGTGTCAATTTGACTGGGCCGTGAGATGCCCAGATAGCTGGTGAAACATTAATTCTGGGTGTGTCTGGGAGGGTGCTTCCAAAAAGGAATAGTATTTGAATTGGTGAACTGAGTAAAGCACTTGGCCCTCCCCATTGTGGGTGGGCCTCGTCCAACCCGTTGAGGGTCTGAATAGAACAAGAGGGCAGAGGAAGGTTGAGTTCTCTCTCTCTCTTTCTTTGTCTTTTCCTTCTCTCTCCTCCTGACTGAGCTGGAACATCGACCTTTTCCTGCCCTCAGAGTTCTTGGTTTACAGGCCTTCAGACCACTGGCATCTATACCATGAGTTCTCTGACTTCCCAACCTGGGAACTACAATCACCATCTCTCCTGGGGCTCCAGCTCACAGATGGCAGATCATGAGACTTCCCAGCCTCCCTAGTTGCATGAGCCAATACCTTATAATAAATCTCCTCAGATATGTGTATACTATATATATCCCAGATTTTGTCTTGGGATTAGTGTTAGTTTATCCCAATCTATGAAGCATTTAGAACACCATCTATATTGCTCCCTGGAGAGAAAGGCCTAAAGACTGATGAGAACAGGATATCCAACTAAGGACTCACAGTGAGTTAAACTAGCTTTCAGATCCCAGTAGAGGAAAGGAGTATTGAGTGCCTACAGTAAACTAAGCTGTGGACTCCACATTTTTCATCCATCACCTAATTTACTCCCCTCTGCAGCCCTAGGAGGTATATATTATTATCCCAGATTTCTACTTCCCAGGTAAAAACACTGAGACTCAGAGCAATTAACCAATTTACAGCTTGTAATTCAAACCTATGACTCCAAATCCCGTGCTCATTCACAGTATCTCACTACCCTCCCTACAGCGGTAGAAGACCCTTTGATGCCCAGCTTCAACCAATAACTTGAAATTTTTCGCATTTTGGAGGCCAAATCGAGATTCAGATCAAAACATCATCAGAGGTAATGTCTCCCTTTTTGCAGTTGTGACAAGCAGCCAGTAAAGATTAAAAGGAACAGCTGGATGCAGCCACGGACTCCCAATGGAGTGGCTGCAAGTGCTCACCTCACCAGCCTCCAAGTGTAGGGAAAGGAGCACGCTATCAACCCCTCTGGGCTCACTGGGGCAGTCTCAGATGAGTGTAAATCATTCCTTCTCAAATCATTTGATCTATATCTGATACTTAAAATGTCTAGTACATGAAAACCCACAAACCCAAAGGACATTAAAGGAAAACCTGCCTTTTCTACAGTGTTAACTGAAACAAGGACTCAAAAAAAAAAACCAAAACTGATGTTTCTATACCATCTTGGTTCCAGATTTTAACCAAAAGCCAAATATAAGCCAAAAAAAACCCCCCAAAACAGAAACAAAAAACAGTGCTTAGAATTTAACATCAGCTAGCAGGAAGGACCCTATTAATCAGACTGTCAATTTGCAGCTCATGACATCTTTTATGTTTCTCAGCATTTCTGGGATAGGCCTGAAAATTTAGATGAAAACAATTTCTTCTCAAAAATATGATTATTTCTGATTGTGCATACTCAGTACACTCCAAATGTTTACTGTATTCAAAACTTAAATGCCATGACTGGGACATTGTGCTGTATACCAGAAATTGATACATTGTAACCACACTTCAAAAAAAAAAACTTAAATGAGAGCTAAGAACAGTACAAAATGCAGCAAGCTAAGAGTCCATATTATATTTTTAACACAATGTTGATCGTATTAATGTATTATTCCGCTTAGTCAAACAAGAAACATTAGGGTATCTAATAGTGATTCTTCTAAATTATATAAAGTCAATGACTACTGATAAAAAGGAACAGTATTTTATTCATGTGTAACATCTTACTTTTCTAAAACAATAGAAATCTCCTTAGAATTCTCTTTTAAGAATGCAAAATATTTCATTCTTCTAAAGCCCAATACTCTACTGTCTCTCCTAATGCCACAGGACAGGGAGGTCTTCAGCAGCCTGACTCAACTGCCAGAAAGGTGAAGAAACGCTTCCTTAACGCTGGCACGAGGTTAGAAACTTCCAGTATAAGCATCCCTTCTAAAACATCTCTTTAAAGGACAAATATTTTAATTTCTCTCAAGTGCTAATATTGTGGAAAAACATGTCCATGTCCATGTCCATAATTCCCCACCTGACACTGCAACTGTCCTTGAGGGACTAGAACGTGAGGCGGGTACATTGTAATAGGAGAAGCCCACTGTGGTACCACCACCAATGAAACTTCGGAGAGACAGAACGAATGAGTAGCCTTTTTTTCAACTGATGAGTAAAATATTGTAAATATGCTTTCCTCATTTGATATTATAGCTTAGGACCAGACTGCAGGTGTTTCATTTAAATATTTTCTCTTTTTTTTCTTTCTCTTAACTTTCTATATTGGTTATTACTTTGCTGTAAATTTTATTTGTCATTAATCTCCTACACCCATGTTTCTTTGTAATGCTTTAAACATCCTTCTTTCTTCAGCTTCTTTATATTTCAAAGTCGTCAGCGGACTCAAGGATGTCTGAACAGTCTCAAATGATGCTGAGTGTGCTGACCTGAAATAGTCTTGGAATGACTCTGATGGTAGAACTTTAGAGTGCTTTCTGTATAAATTAGAACATTTAAGGATGTGATTTTCCTATCACTAAAAAGGAGGCATCACTGTACCGTTATTTTCTACCTTCACATAAAACCAGCAGTTTTCAAAATTTTAATTGTAAGTCTGAACATGTTCACAATGATAAAAAAGTAAAACGTGTCCCTAACACAAACCTCAAATGAAAGTCTATAATCTTTGCAATAACTTAGAGAAAGTGAATCATGCTACTTTACTCATTTTTAGCTCTCTTGATGCTATAATCGTAAATACGTAAAAGACAGCTGGTAGAAACTGACTCCAAATGGGAAATTTATACTTCACATTTTAGTAAAATGAGTTATTTTAAAATTTGATCCCATGTTTTCTTGAACACCTAGGCACATCTCTTGTTTGAATTTTCATTGGAACTCCCTCCTGAAACAACACTAACTGAACTATGAAATACTTTAATGAATTCAACCTCTAAGCAGTTTCTACATGCAGTGTCTAACCAGGTTTTAGCTTGTGTACTTACTTATAAAAAAATGAATAGCTGCCATTTTCTCTTTTTATTTTAAAACATCAAAAATAAATAATTGGAGGCTGCTTTTCTCCTAGTTATATCTTTGAATTCCCTAAATTTTTATCTTATTATATGCATAATCAAGTTCAAAGTTATGTATCAGCCCCTTGAGACTCTCATTCTCCAAAGTGTAGGTTTGGCATAATTCTTGCATGAAAAAAATGGATGCAGAAAAACCGGTTGTGAAAAATATTAATATACCATTAATTCTCGCTCTTGCTTCTCTCTCTTTGAAGTAGCATTTTCAGAATTTATCACTAATTAGTGCTCACTAATAGTCAACCACTATCATCTATCCTAAACAAGAGGATAATTTTGTATTTTTGGTTAATAAAAAAAGTTTTAAAAAGAATCATTGTGAGGTGTCCCTGAGACTACAGGGAAACAGGAAATGCTCCAAGGTAAACAGGGAATCAAAAGCAAAGACATACATGATGAATCTGTTTCATTTATTTACTTCAAGGCATGTTCTACCTTGGTCTAAAAATTGTTCATGGCAGCTTAAAATATTATTTTTAATATTTCATGGTAGAAATATTAAAAATAACAATAGCTCATGGCAGAAGGTCTGGAGTCACTGTGCCAAACTGCTATGACTGCAGGGGAAAAAGTCAGTGTTGGTGGAAGTAGAGGGACAAGGCACCCAATTAATTCAAGTCAATTCAAAAAAATCTGAGCATCTTTGTAAAAGGCATTGTACCTCTAGAGTCTTAAAGGTTTCACAAAAGAAAAAAAGATAAGTGACCATTCCTGCCCATATTTACTTAGCCTGAAGTCCAGCAAATGCATGTTAAAAAGTCATTGTATGGTAGTCCTACCCTGAGACACTCAGACAAATCAGACAAGATCTCAGTTGTAAGGAAGTCACAGAGGGAGGAGATGGATGAGTGACCCCATTGCAGTTGTTCTGGCATATTCTACTTGCTGGGATAAAAATAAGTCAGAACAACCACAGTGGGATCATTCATCCATTGATAAACAACAACACTGCGAGGCTTGATAGGAGAAATATAATGAGAATAATCAAGTAATAAAATACATTTGAGTAATGAGAAATAACTGAGGAAATGATAAATAGCTATGTGAAAATACTCAAGTTTTCCTTGTGCCATCTCAATTTAACTCTCAGAGTAAGCACAATTTACAGGTAAAGAAACTGAGGCAAAGAGAAGTTCAGTAGCTTAGTAAGTGGCGGAATTAAGATATGAATGTAGGAATTCTGTCTCCAGAGACGGTGTATTTAACCACACTCCCTCTCAAAACACAAGATTGATGGGAAGGAGAAATCAGGACTGAAGGAGATCATTGCTAATGGCTCTTGAAGAAGTTGACATAGCTCATTCATTTAGCAGGTATCTTGAGTATCAGTTGAGCACAAGACAGTATGCTAGACACCAGGGATACACTGGCAAATAAATAACAGAAATATGTTAGATGGACCAACCTGATGGATAGGTAGTATTTTAATACAAAGAGATGAAGCAGGGTTGAGATTAGGATGAAAAAGTCACTGCCCTGTGAAAAGCACTAATGCAATGCACCAAAATGGAAACAAGTGATTACTTCTACATTTAACTGCAGGAACTATATGAATTAAGTTTAAGTTCCATTTTAAGGGAAAGGAGGAGCAGGGAAGCAAAAGAAATCTTTGGACCCTGCAGTCGGCAGCCTCTAAAACGGCCCTAATAACCCCCACCTCCTGGTATTATGCAACCCTGTCCCTGAGTGTGGTCAGGACTGTTTGACTCACTTGTAACAAACAGAATATGGTGGAAATGAAAGCCTGTCGCTTCTGATATTAGGTTATAAAAAGACTACGACTTCCATTTCGGGTTCTTCCTCTCACTCGCTCCTGAGCACTCACAGTGGGGAAATCAGCTGCTATCTCACGAGACAGCCTCGTGGCGTGTTTCATGTAGTGAAGGATTAAAATCTGCCAACGACCAAGTAAGAGAACCTGTGAGTGGATTCTGACCCCTTGTCCCTGGCTGGCCAAGCCTCAGATGAGACTGGAACCCCAGCTGACAATTTGACCACAACCTCCTGAGAGACTGAGTCAAAAGCTCCTAGCTAAACTGCACTGAGATTAGTAATCCACAGAAACTGTAAGGTGATAGATATTTGCTGTTTTAACCTGCTGGTTTGGAGTAATTTGTTACTCAGATGACAAAGCATCTTTCTATACCTGCTGCCTATAATATTCCATTAGGAACCATCCAGACACAGATTTCTGTTACAGAATCCTATTTCATAAATAATTCTTACCAAGATGAAAGGAAGGCATGAAGAAAGAAAAGAAGGAAAAGTGGGAGATGGGTAAGCAGGAGGGAGGGGGGAGGGAGGAATCAAGGAAGGAAGGAAAAAAGAAAGGAGAGATAGAGGGAGGGAGGGAACAAAAGATATGGTAAAGGCAGCTCTGAACATATCCTCTGACCCAAAGGGAAACTGAGCTTAAATGTATGAGTCTGTGTATGCAGAACCTGCCTGGGTATGAGTTGTATCTGCATTTTGTGGGTCTGTATATAGTGTTCCTGATGTTTACATAGCTTCTATTTATTGCTTTCTGTTTTCTCATGCTTGCATTTTGAATTGGGTGACAGTGTTAGCTGAATCAATTTGAAAGCATGACCATCCCCCTTAGTTGACATTTATTCATTTAAGAGTGTTGCTTCTTAGTTAATCATTTGATTAATATTATCTGTGGCCCAGAAGTTCAATTAGAGATACACTTCTTTTATAGACAATAAACAACATGTAACAACTGATGTAACCCAGCATGTATGAGTAGTTAAAATAGGCATTATTTTTTATTTCCTTTCAAACTGCAGAGCAGGCTGAACAACAGACAGTAAACAAGTCGCTTTGTATGGCTTTTGTAGGACTTGAAAAAAATTTTGACTTAATGGAAACTGATGCTTTGTTGGAAGCCCTGTAAGAGAAGCAATAGAAGACCCACATGATAAGTGCACCAAACATATTTTCACAAATGATACAGTCACATTTAACTCGAAAATTGGGTGGTAAAGGTCAGCTTGTAGTGTAGAATTAATAGGTGGTGTCTCACTAAGACTCTTCACCTCCTGCCTTGAGCAAACTTTCAAGGTTTCTACAAATAAAGAAAAAGGACTCAAGGACCAGAGACACCTCAAATATGTAGATACACTGTCATATTTTGCTTAAGCTAAAGACCTTGAAGCAACGGTGAAAGAACATAACAGAAGAGCAAAGAATCTGGATCATTATATAAAAGAAGCGTATGCAAAATCACATCGAGTACATACATTCAAGAGGGAAAGCTGGCTGCAAAAAAATTAGGCATTGCAAAGAAGTGTTTGTTGAGGCCATATGGTGTACATTGTTACAAACCAGAAAGGTTCAGAAAGCAGAAGAGACCTTGTCAGAATCTCTGGGAAGCTGAAAATGAAGAGTTTTCTACATTTAAAGAACTATCAATGAGAGAGAGAGAGACATGATACTAGTGCACTCCTGGTTTGGGCAACTGTAGCAAAAGTGCACATATTTAACACCGAGAGAGAATAAAATTTGTGTAATAAAATAGGAAACACTCGAGTAAGTATAGTGTGGAGTGACAAAAGAAAAACTGGTATTAGCAGAACAATGTAGACAATTACTGGGAAGAAAGATACCTGGCCTCCCTTGGAGACATAGCATGTTAGAGGATGAGGCAGGGTGAACAGCCCTTCCCAGTACATTCAAAGTAGGTTAGATCCCGTCATAAGTCTTTATAGCTTTATGTGGATGAGAATCATCAAAACACAAAGATGCAGACTCTACAATTATCTTATATTCTAGGATAAGGCTGGACCATGGTTTCTTTAAACTACTCCTACCCTAGACTTGTACCATTACTGCTTACCCCCTTGGAATCAGAGGTATGATGAAAAAAGTAATCTCAGATGAGTCAGGTTTCTTCTCCATCCATTATTCCCTATTTATCTCATGTGATTTTTTTAAAAAAAATGTTATCTATTATTTGTATTGAAGTATAGTTGATTTACAATGATTCAGGTGCACAGCAAAGTGATTCAGTTATACATTTTTTTTTCAGATTCTTTTCCATTATAGGTTATTACAATATATTGAATATGGTTCCCTGTGCTAATACAGTAGGTCCTTGTTGTTTATCTGTTTTATACATAGTGCTGTGTTCTCATGTGATTTTTGATGAGCAGAGTTCTGTATATTAAATGTTTATTTCCCACAATTCTACATATAAAAAGATCTTCAATAAATATTTCCCAATTATGGGCTGTTCTTTTCCCCATAACAGCATCCATGTTTGCTTCTATCTCCTGAGCATTTGTGCTGTAGCACGTACAATAGTATGTTGGTGCTAAACAGTATTACACAGGAAGGAGGTGGGATGAGATCCACATTGCCACACAATGGAGGAATTCTTGTTTCAGCTCATATCCAATATGGAATCACTTTTTCCATGAGTTGGAAGATCCTGACGCCTTTTGTTGGTCCAGCACAGCCAGAACATAAAGGCAGAAGGCCAGGAAACAGAGGACATGCACTACACAGGGGTTACTCTCTGCCAAGCAATTCTACATTTTTCTAGTGAGCTCACTCTCTCCCCTCTGACTGCTGATGTTCTCATCACATTTCCTTCTGGGCCACTCCCAATGAGTGCCTGACTCCTCAGACTTCATGAGAAAGTCAAAGCCATCAGCTGAGAACCTCCTCATCTTTCCAGCTCCAGGTCTTCCCATCTCTTCTCTCTGGCTGCCCCTTCACTCCTCTTCCCCTTTCTCCGCTGCTTGCAGACCCATGTGTTGAGGATGTGTCCTTCCTCTTGCCAAGGCCCAGGGCCTCCACATTTGTTCTGGATCCCATCCTCTCATACCTTCTTACCTCTTCCAGAACTTTCCTCTTTCAGTTATTTCCCCTATTACCTGAACTTCCAAATTCTCCCTCTGTGCAAAGTCATTACCCTGAGCATCAAATTCATGCCAGTGACTCCATTTTAACCAAACTTCCTTTGACACCTGTATTCAGCTCTAGATTCCATGTCACTTCTGTTTCTTCCATAGCCAAGAACTTCAAAAAAGTCTACAGAAGCTGTCTCCTGACTACCTTCCTTCCCATTCTATTTTTAAATTTTTCATTGATAAAACTATTTTTGATTATGTAAAGTATACAGTAATTTTTTAAAGCAGGCAACAAATAAAAGAATAAAGAAGCAGGTAAAAATAACCCCATCCTGCCACCATTAACATTTTGGAAACACCTTTTGGTGCTTCAGTTCGTATGTCTGAGCCTGCTCAGATCTACCACTTTACATACGTGGCTTCATATTCCATTATGACCATCTCGTTTAAATGCCGTTTATTTTTCTTCTTTCCTCTCTCATCCCTCCAATATGACAACACACCTTACTGTGGTAGCTGACGTTACCTGGTGTGAACCCTTCTTCCAAGTCTCCCTGTTTATATAATTGCTTACAAAGACGCATGTGCATATTATACAGGTGTTTGAAACTTTCTTACTCCCAAATAACAGTAAACAGCAGAGATTTCTCCAAGTTAACTGATATAACTGATTCTTTTTAATGGCTGAATGATATCTCATCAGAAAAATGTAACACAAATTGTTAAAAACCTCTCTAGTCACAAGCATTCACTTTATTTCCATTTTGGGCATTGGTGGAAGTAGAGTCTCTTTGTTTCTTGATGCCTCAGACTGATTATTCTTGTACATATATCCTTACATATTGAGACTTTTATTCCTGTGGGATAGACTTCCAGAAGCGGTAACACTGATTCGGAGGTTATACGTATGTATTTTTATTTTTAAAAGATATCGCCAGGTTGACTTCTCAAATGGCTCCAACTCATCACAAATATGTGATAATACTCTTTATTCTGAAACCCCTCCTGAATAAGGATCGAAACAGCAATGCTTAAAATACTATATTCCAGGCATGATTCTAAACTTTATATTCATTAAATAAACTTTAGGTTCCTTAAATAGAGACTCAGTGAGGTTAAAGAATTTCCCCAAGGATTCCCCTGGGAGAAGATGGCGGAGTAGAAGGACGCTCGCAGGTCACCCTCTCCCACAAATACACCAAGACCCACATCTACAGACCCACTCGGCCAACCAGAGCACCTGTGGAACTCCGACAGAACATCGCCCTCTTCAAAAGATAAAGACGCCAAAAATCTGGTAGGAGAAAAGGAAAAAAGAAAGAACAAAAGGCAAAGCAGCGCGGGACGGGTCCCGCGGGGAGGGAGCGGCAAAGGAGGACTGGCGCTCGCTCGCTGGGTCTCCCCTCTCCAACTGAGAGGCCAGAGGGACGGAGGGGGAGCCTCCGAGGCTCGGATCTGTACAGAGCAGCCCTTGACTAACAGAACTAAGTTAAACGGGCACAGAGCGTCCCCCCGACACCCAGCCTGAGACGCGGGCCGGCAGCCGCGGGCAGGGCCAGGCTGCACAAGCCGGGCGGAGGACGGAAGTGGCTGCACGGAGGCAGCCCCGGGGGAACGCAAGGGGCTGCGCGCCGTGGTTGTGGGTGCACAGGGCAGAACAACCTGGGCCCTCCATAAAACAGCAAGGTTGATGTGCTCTCTGGGGAAGGGTGCACACCCCCATCTCTGAAAACCCGCGGAAAGTTTTCGGGGGAAGAGAGGCAGGGCTCAGGCACAGCCGCCATTTCCTCCGCGCTTAGCACTCAGGCGGGGGCGGGGGCGAAACCTGCATCCGCACCGAAGGGCTTAGCAGCCTCAAAGGCCAGACTGAGACTGGCCTGCAGCCCGGGGCAGATAGGATCCTTCCATCCTGGTCCCTCAGAGAACTTGCTCCACAAAGACAAACAAGGAGCTGGGTTTTGGCTCGGAGCAGGGACAGGGCTGTCCCTCGGTCTTCCCCGAGCCCACCCGCGGAGCGCCGACCAGGGCGGAGCGCACAGCCGCACAGAGAACGGAACTACCGGCGGCGCAGGTAGAGGGAGAGCGGCCCCCCCGCCTTTCGGGCAGGAACACAGCCCCTGACCGAGGTGCTGGGAGGGGGTACGACCAGCCCTCCTACCTGGCCAGTCTGCAACATCTGACTGCGGCATCCGGAGGGGCAGCGACCCGCCCGCCCACAGCAGAGGAGAGCTACACCTGACCCAGAGTTAGGAGGAGGCGCGATCTGCTTGCCGACAGGTGCTGGGAGCAGCACAGAAGAGGGCGCCAACGGAGGGCCTCTGAAAACAGCAAGCTGAGCTTCCAAAACAGGACAAAGACAGAAAGACTTCACATTAAAAGCACACAGATTCCAGGAGAACACCGACAACCCCCCCTTTTTTTTTTAAATCTGTTTTTACCTGTTCTATTTTCTATTACTCTCTTAATCTTTACTTCTTAATTCATTTCTATTTCTCTTGGGTTTTGATGTCCTGCTATTGATTAGACACAGGTTTCAAATACATCTATTCATCTCCCCCCCCCCTTTTTTTGTAAAGGTTTCAAAAGGACGTCTCAACCCGATTAATACTCTGCTTCAACTCACCCTTCTATTATTCATTATACACTGTTTTCAAACCCTCTTTCTCCCTTCTTTTAAAATTCTTTCTCTCTCTCTCTTATTTTTTTTTTTCTTTTTTTCCTAAGTTCTATTCCTAAATAGGCATCAGATAGATAAAATCCTTAAGGACCAAAATAAACAACTGATACTCCATAAACCACAGTGCCAAAGAGGTATGAGCAAGATGAAGAAGCAGAAAAACCTTTCCCAATTAAAAGAACAAGAGAAATCCCCTGAAAGAAAGATCAACGAAATAGACATCGATAGCCTACTAGATCAAGATTTCAAAAAAGGAGTGATCGAATTGCTGAAGGAATTAAAAGAGATACTGTTTAGAGATATAAAATATGTCAAAAATGAAATTGAAGCTATAAAGAAGAGCCAAGTAGAATGGGTAAACTCATTGACAGACATGAGGAATGATCTAATAGCTGTGCAAAGCCGACTAGATAATGCAGAGGAACGAATTAGTGATCTAGAAGACAGGGCAATAGAAAGCACCCATTCAGAAGAACTACAAGAGAAGCAAATAAAAAATAATGAAAATAGCATAAGGGACCTATGGGATAATATAAAGCGTCCCAATCTTCGCATAATAGGGGTCCCAGAAGGAGAAGAAAGATCAAAGGGGATTGAAAAGGTTTTTGAAGAAATCATGACTGAAAACTTCCCAAACTTAAAGAAGGAATCAGATATCCAAGTACAGGAAGCTCAGAGGGTCCCAAACAGGAAGAACCCAAATAGACTCACACCAAGACATATCATAATCAAGATGGCCAGAGTCAAGGATAAAGAAATATTCTAAAGGCAGCAAGAGAAAAGCAAAGAGTAAGTTACAAGGGAACGCCCATAAGGCTCTCAGCTGATTTCTCTACACAAACACTACAGGCCAGAAGGGAGTGGCAAGATATGTTCAAAGCCCTGAATGAAAAAAAGATGCAGCCTAGGATCCTTTATCCAGCAAGGCTATCCTTGAGGATAGAAGGAGAAATAAAGAGTTTCACAGACAAAAAAAAGCTGCAGGAGTTTAGCAACACTAAACCCATGCTAAAAGAAATATTGAAAGGGCTATTCTAAATAGAAAAGCAGCAGGATGCTACAGAAATGAGAAACACACAACTGGAAAGGTGATAACTCATGAATTACAAATAAAGTAAACATGAAATTATAAAAGAAGACATACAAATCACTGAGAGTGGGAGAGGGAGGCAGGGAAATATAGAATATTTTTTTCTTTCTTTTTAAATTTTTTTTAACAGTAGGATGGGTTTGAGATCATGTTACTATCAGTTTAATAAAAACAGTTACAGTAATGGGTTGATAGATTTACAAAAAAGGGTAACCACAAGCCAAAAATTTACAAAGGAGTCACAAAAATTAAATAAAATCCATGATAATACAAAGGAAAATTACCAAACCACAAAAGGAAGAAGAAAGGAACATAGAGGATATACCAAGTCAACTGCAAAGATAAGTTCAAAATGGCAATAAACACACATCTATCATTAATTACTGTAAATGTTAATGGACTAAATGCTCCAGTCAAAAGACACAGAGTGGCAGACTGGATAATAAAGCAAGAACCTTCAATATGCTGCATACAAGAGACCCACTTTAGGGAGAAGGACACATATAGATTGAGAGTGAAAGGATGGAAAAGGATATTCCATGCAAATGGAAAAGCCAAAAAAGCAGGTGTTGCAGTACTGATTTCAGACAAAATAGACTTTAAAACAAAGGCCATAAAGAAAGATAAAGAAGGACATTTTATAATGATTAAAGGAGTGATACAAGATGAGGATATTACACTCGTTAATACATATGCACCCAATATAGGAGCACCTAAGTACATACAAGAATTACTAACAGAGATGAAGGGGGATATTGATGGGAATACAATCATAGTTGGAGATTTTAACACTGCATTAACATCACTAGGCAGATCTTCCAGACAGAAAATAAACAAGGCAACAGAGAAATTAAATACTACAATAGAAAAACTAGATTTGGTGGATATTTTCAGAGCATTACACCCCAAAAAAATAGGATATACATTCTTTTCAAGTGCACATGGAACATTTTCCAGGATCGATCATGTACTTGGGCACAAAAGAAACCTCAACAATTTTAAGAAGATAGAAATTATCTCAAGCATCTTTACTGACCACAATGCCATGAAACTGGAAATCAACAACAGAGAAACAAACGAGAAAAAAAGGAAAGCATGGAGATTAAACAATATGTTATTGAAAAAACAATGGATCAATGAGGAAATCAAAGCTGAAATTAAAAAATACCTTGAGACAAATGATAATGAAAGCACAACCACTCAAAACCTATATGACACAGCAAAGGCAGTGCTAAGAGGGAAGTTTATAGCAATACAGGCCTTCCTCAAAAAAGAAGAACAATCTCAAATAAACAATTTAACCCACCACCTGAATGAATTAGAAAAAGAAGAACAAAAAGCCCCAAAAAGCAGCAGAAGGAAGGAAATAATAAAGATCAGAGAGGAATTAAATACAATAGAGATTAACAAGACCATAGAAAAAATCAACCAAACCAAAAGCTGGTTTTTTGAAAAAGTAAATAAAATCGACAAACCTCTGGCCAAACTCACAAAGAAGAAAAAAGAGAGATCACAAATTAGCAAAATAAGAAAGGAAAATGGAGAAATTACAACAAACAAAATAGAAATACAGAATATCATACGAGAATATTATGAAAAACTATATGGAACCAAACTGGATAACCTAGAGGAGATGGACAAGTTTCTGGAAACATACTGTCCACCAAAACTGAATCAAGAAGAATCTGAACACTTGAACAACCCGATCACTAGAAAGGAAATAGAAATAGCAATTAAAAACCTCCCTACAAATAAAAGTCCAGGACCGGACGGCTTCACTGGGGAATTCTACCAAACATACAAAGAAGAACTCGTACCTGTCCTTCTCAAATTCTTCCAGATGATTGAAAAGGAGGGAATACTCCCAAACTCATTCTATGCAGCCACCATCACCCTGATACCAAAACCAGGCAAAGACACTACAAAAAAAGAGAATTATAGGCCAATATCACTGATGAACATAGACGCCAAAATCCTCACCAAAATTTTAGCAAATAGAATCCAACAACACATAAAAAAGATTATACATCATGACCAAGTGGGGTTCATCCCAGGGACACAAGGCTGGTTCAACATACGCAAATCAATCAGTGTAATACATCACATCAACAAGAGAAAGGACAAAAACCACATGATCATCTCAATCGATGCAGAAAAAGCATTTGATAAAATTCAACACCCATTTATGATAAAAACTCTCGACAAAGTGGGTATAGAGGGAACATATCTCAACATAATAAAAGCTATATATGAGAAACCTACAGCCAGCATAGTACTCAACGGTGAAAAACTCAAAAGCTTCCACTAAAATCTGGGACAAGACAAGGATGCCCACTATCACCACTCCTATTCAACATAGTCCTGGAAGTCCTAGCCACAGCAGTCAGGCAAGAGAAAGAAATAAAAGGGATCCAAATTGGAAAAGAAGAGGTAAAAGTGTCATTATATGCTGATGACATGTTACTATATATAGAAAACCCTAAGAGGTCCACACAAAAGCTACTAGAGCTGATTGAAGAATTCAGCAAGGTAGCAGGTTACAAAATTAACGTTCAAAAATCAGTTGCATTTCTCTACACTAATGATAAATCAACAGAAGAAGAAAGTAAAGAAACAATCCCCTTTAAAATAGCACCCAAAGTAATAAAATATCTGGGAATAAATCTAACCAAGGAGGTGAAAGAATTATACACAGAAAACTATAAACCATTGATGAAGGAAATTAAAGAAGACTTTAAAAATGGAAAGATATTCCATGCTCTTGGATTGGAAGAATCAATATTGTTAAAATGGTCACACTGCCCAAGGCAATCTACAGATTTAATGCAATCCCTATCCAATTACCCAGGACATATTTCACAGAACTAGAAAAAATCATAATAAAATTCATATGGAACCATCAAAGACCTAGAATTGCCAAAGCATTACTGAAGAGAAAGAAAGAGGCTGGAGGAATAACTCTTCCAGACTTCAGACAATACTATAGAGCTACAGTCATCAAGACAGCATGGTATTGGTACCAAAACAGACATATAGACCAATGGAACAGAATAGAGAGCCCAGAAATGAACCCACAAACTTTTGCTCAACTCATCTCTGACAAAGGAGGCAAGAATATACATTGGAATAAAGACAGTCTCTTCAGCAAATGGTGTTGGGAAAACTGGACAGCAGCATGTAAAACAATGAAGCTAGAACACTCCCTTACACCATATACAAAAATCAACTCAAAATGGATTAAAGACTTAAACATAAGACAAGGGGATACAATAAACCTCCTAGAGGAAAACATAGGCAAAACGTTATCTGACATACATCTCAAAAATTTTCTCCTAGAAGAAATAAAAGCAAGAATAAACAAATGGGACCTAATGAAACTTACAAGCTTCTGCACAGCAAAGGAAACCATAAGTAAAACAAGAAGAAAACCTACGGAATGGGAGAAAATTTTTGCAAGTGAAACCGACAAAGGCTTGATCTCCAGAATATATAAGCAGCTCATACGACTCAATAAGAAAAAAATAAACAACCCAATCCAAAAATGGGCAGAAGACCTAAACAAGCAATTCTCCAAGGAAGACATACAAATGATCAAAAAGCACAAGAAAAAATGCTCAATATCACTTATTATCAGAGAAATGCTAATCAAAACTACAATGAGGTATCACCTCACACCGGTCAGAATGGCCGTCATTCAAAAATCCACAAATAACAAATGCTAGAGAGGCTGTGGAGAAAGGGGAACCCTCCTACACTGCTGGTGGGAATGCAGTTTGGTGCAGCCACTATGGAAAACAGTGTGGAGATTCCTCAAAAGACCAGGAATAGACTTACCATATGACCCAGGAATCCCACTCCTGGGCTTGTATCCAGAAGGAAATCTACTTCAGGATGACACCTGCACCCCAATGTTCATAGCAGCACTATTTACAATAGCCAAAACATGGAAACAGCCTAAATGTCCATCAACAGGTGACTGGATAAAGAAGCTGTGGTATATTTATACAATGGAATACTACTCAGCCATAAAAACCGACAACATAATGCCATTTGCAGCAACATGGATGCTCCTGGAGAATGTCATTCTAAGTGAAGTAAGCCAGAAAGAGAAAGAAAAATACCATATGAGATCGCTCATATGTGGAATCTAAAAAACAAAAACAAAAACAAACAAACAAACAAAAACAAAGCATAAATGAAGGACAGAAATAGACTCACAGAGAGAGAATACAGACTTGTGGTTACCAGGGGGGTGGAGGGTGGGAAGGGACAGACTGGGATTTCAAAATTGTAGAATAGACTACACTGTATAGCACAGGGAAATATACACAAAATGTTATGATAACTCACAGAGAAAAAAATGTGACAATGAGTGTGTATATGTCCATGAATAACTGAAAAATTGTGCTGAACACTGGAATTTGACACAACACTGTAAAATGATTATAAATCAATAAAAAATGTTAAAAAAAAAAAAAAGAATTTCCCCAAGGATACACAGTTTGTCAGTGAAAAAACAGGGATTTAAACCCAGGGTTTCTGGTTTCATAGCCCTTAATCTTACACTACTTTTTGCTTTAATTTTTTGCCAGTGTGATGGGTATAAAGTGATACGTTCTGTTCCTTTCATTTCATTTTTAAATGAATACTAAAGTGGTAGAACTTCTTGTTAGAAGTTATTTCTCATTAAGGTATATGGTCTTTAATGAATTATTTATTCATGTTTGTATCAGTTTGGGATTAAACTGGGTTGCCTTTAACAGAAAGCCCAAATTAACGTAATGTAACAAGGATTTATTTTTCCTTCATATAAAAATAAGGACTTTTTTCCTTATAAAGATGTTTTTTCCATATAAAAATAAGGACTGAGGTGAGCAGTCCAGCCCTGGTGCACTGGATTTCCAAGGTCACTGGGGACCTGAGCTGCTTTGAGCTCTCCCCTCACCCCTCCTTGGGAAATGAAGGCATCCCCAGGCTCACAGGTGGCTGTACAGCTCCAGCTAACTAGAGAAGAAAGTGAAGTGCAAGAGACAAAAGCACTTTTGCAGAAGTCTACACAGCAGCCTCTGCTTATGCCTCCTTGGCCAAGACCAGTCACAAGGGCACCCCAGCTTGAAGGGAGGGACAGGGCAGCTCTTCAGCTGGATGCAGGACACTCTGGATGAGATTAGAGCTTTAGTGGTAAAGAATAGGGAGAGAATGGACATTGGATGGACTAACTGACCATTAGAATAATATTCTTTGTTCCTTTTTCTATTGAGTTGTCTTCTTCTTATAATTTGTATGAGCTCTTTCTCTATATAGATATTAATCTTTAATTTGATATCACTTATTCAAGAATTATTTAGTGAGTCCCTTCTATGTGCCAGGCACTGCTCTAGCCTAAGAACTAATGATACAGTCAGGAACAAAACCAACAAAAAATCCCTGGTGCTTACATTCTGGTGGAAGATACAGGACTCTCTATCCCCTGCAAAAGATAAAATGTATGGTAGAGTAAGTGGTAATTACTCTGATGAAGAAAAATAAAGCAAGAAAGGAGGATTGGGATCACAGACATGAAATTTTAAGGAGTATGGTCAAAGTCAGCCTCTGGGAGGGTGACATCTGTGAAAAGATCTGAAGGAGATGAGGGAATATTTAAGCGATCAAAGCACCTATAGGAAGAGATTTCCTATAGTGGGTGTTGGAGAGCAAAGCGCAGAGTTGTAGACAATGTATTATAGTAGGTTAAAAACAGCACAGTGCACAGGGTGGGATAGCCACTAAAAAATCTGTCTTTCACTCTTGTTGATGTGGATAAGCACTGAAAGGTTTTATATGAAGTTACATGATCTGACTAAGTTTTAAAAGGGTTACTCTGACTGCCATGTTGAGAATAACAGACAAGGGAACAAAATGGGAGACCAGTTAGGAGGCTACTAACATAACCCAGATGAGGGTGAATGAATGCATGACAAGTGGTTGGCTTTTGTATACATTCTGAAGATGGACCATCCAGGTTTACTGTTAAGAGTGAAGGTGGGTTGGGATAGAAGACCATCCAGGATGACTCTTAAGATTTTTGGTCTGGGCAACCAGAATGATGGCGTTACCAGAAACTGCATGAGGGAAGTCTGTGGGTGGAGCAGATGACAGGTGGGGGTGGTGCCAAGAATCTGGAGTTCAGAGCATTGGGCAGAGTAGGGTACATCAACTTTAGATTTTTCAATGTGATGAGATTAGATGCAATCAAGAAGACTATAAATGTAGTTAGAGAACAAAAGAGATCCAAAGCACTGCTGGTAAGTTAGAGGAAAAACAGAAGAGTAGGGCTATCCCACCTGGGAGAGGAAAGCTACATATATTGGCTCATTACCATCCATATGCTAACGACAGCCAGCCTTGTATCTCCAGCAAAGGTGTCTTTCTTCCAACAGTCAAGATGCTTTCCCTCCTCTTCAACCTAACATGATGAGACCTTTATCATACTTTTATTTACCCCCCTTTCTGAGCCCCTGCATGCCTAGGTTTTCTACTGCTGTTTAGTGCTGATGATTCTGGACTATAATTAAGCTTCTTCTTGCAGTACTGTCACCTCTACTCCGTGATACTTTATCTATCCTTCATGGTATACATACATTCTTAGGAACCCTTTAGATTAAAGTACATGTTCTGCACAATTCACACATTTCCTTGTTTCTTCATCTTCCCTCATCTCAAGATATCTGTTTTTACTTACAGGCTTTCTGATAAGGGTGCTTTCTCAACGACCTTTCTGAGATGAGTAGTTGGATCTGAGTAATGCATAACTGCATATGTCTGTATTTCACTCTGATAAATCAATGATGTGCCTGATTCAGAATTTTAGGGTTCTACTCCTGATGTCCTCTGTATTGTTAGATGCTAATTATAGAAAGAACAGGAATAGACATTTTTCAATAAACCTATCATTCTTTATCTAAAAAATATGGAAGAGAGAACCCACAATAGAGATCCCAGCAGATACACTAAAATTCTCTAAGATTGAAGGAAGTATAAGCTTTGAGATCCCAAAACCCTTACACCAGGAGGTGCAAAGTTACTGACAACTGTGATGTGCATTCAGGCATACGCATGCAAACACCTAAATCTGGAACAACTCTGCATGGGGCTTTGATTTCATTAATGGATAGACTGGTACCCCCTTCTCAGAGCGAGAGTTGGCAAACCAATTAATTGTATAAATCGTGATCCAATCTATTATCTATCTGGCATTCATATAGTGCAGTGGTCTCCAAGTTTTTATAAGCATGATCCTGGAAAAACACACACATACCAACACACATGCACAATCATGTGTGTAGCTGAAAAAATTTTTTGCAAATGATATGTTTACTATAGAAAATGCTTCTCAGATACTCTATTTTATTTCTTTCTTTAAATTGCTAAATTAATTATTTTATGCTCTCATGATTGCAACCCACAATTTAAAAAACAACAATTTAGATACCTTTTTAATATACTGAGGCAGAGTAAAATAATAACAAGTTATTTTTTTTAGAATGTATGATGCACAAGGAACTATGATAAGCACTTTACATGGAGTATCTCATTTAATCCTTACAATAACCCTAAGAGTTCAGCACTATTATTTCCTCCAGGTTATAGAGGAGAGTGTAAGTATTAGAGCAGTCAGCTGGTTTGCCAAGTGTTACATGACATGGCCGTATCATTCATTCTAGATGCAATGCTGATAACTGCTACACTATGGTGCCTCCTACTTCATCCTCTGAAATCAATATACCCTCAAAAATTACAATTCCAAGATGCACTACTACTAAGGCCCTTCCCTTCCCAGGCACCCAGCATCCCCACAGTCCTTCCAACAATCATGCCTCTTAGGAAGAGCTGCTTGGACTCTTGTGTTGCGCATTCTCTTTCTGCCTGTTCTAATTTTCCCCAATTGCTGGTGTCCTTTTGTTTCTTGTATTCTCCACCACCTCATGATAATCCTGAATTCTTCTTTCTTCGTGACCTTTCTGATTAAATTCCTATTGCTAACTGGCTAATTCAGCATCCTTGATTCTAATTATTGAGGGAAGGAATCTGATGGACTCAGTTGGTTTTCTCACACCCATTAATGGCTCTGGTTCGTGTTAATTCTTGCGGCTATGCATGTGTGGTCCTATCCTGTATTTACAACTGTGCCATTTACCACATACGTAATTTTCTATCTACCTTTCATCTCTCCCTTATAAGACTGGCTACTCTTAGAGAGTAACAGGTATATGTCTTGTTCATCATTGTACCACCTAATATTATGGTACAGGAAGACGTACAATATGAATAAATCAAAAGGAGTGAACTTGCCAATCAAATAGCAATAGGAGAACAAGAAGGAATGAAGTCACTGAGCATGAAATCAGAAAGAGAGAAGGAGTAATAGAGGAGCTATTTAGCTAATGTTCAGCCCTTAGAAAAAGAAAGTATCGGGAGGAAAGAATAAATGTTAAGATCCTGTAAGTGGTCCTAACCAAAGAGACCTTACATTTGACCTCAACCTTCCTTTGGAAGAATGAAAGATGGTGCCAAAGGGGCTTTGCCTGAGCAACAGTATGGAAGTGAAGAATGGAGAACTGTATTTGCCCCAAGCTCAAGTTGCTGAAAACACGTATAAGATGAATTCAATATGTTGAAATTGCTTGGAAAAGCAGCATTGGTCAATTTGACCAGCACTTTAGTGTTAATTAAGCAATTTTCTTAGTCAAATGTTCAAACCCAGGTTGTCTGGATTGAATCACAAAAGCCTAAGAAGCCAAGGCAGGTTGAGCTCCAGGGGAGACAAAGGGTCAAGAAGGTAAATCACATCCCAGACTATTAATGAGCCAGAATTGGCTCTCATGGACCAACTTCAGGTCTTAAATCAACCAGCAACTTCCAAGGCATAAGGAAACTTAAGGGAATAAAATGAGGCCCTGGCTGCTTTGTGTCTTGCTTACACTTTCTTTCAAAGCCAGGCAAACGGGAGGCCTGCTATGTAAAAAGTTTGTGATAATAAAAGGAAACAGGTATTGCTGTTGTTGTGTATTCTGACTAGTTAAAACAAAAGTCAAATTAATTTCATGGAACTGAGTTTTAGATGATATTGAAGGTAGCCTAATGGAATTCACTATGTATGTTTTTTAAATGACACTGCCAGATAATATAATGTTCCATTGTAATAATGTTAGATGAAATCTGTTTTCCTTAGCTGAATCACCTAGATACGTACAGAATAAATATGAAAGGTGGAAATTTAGGAAACATTTAAACTACACTTTCATTGCTAAAAATAAGTTGACTTTCCTTTTCCTTCGTAATTTTTTTGCCTCCAAACTTCTCATGGGTTTGCTTAGAGAACATTCCAAGAGCTTTACCCAATAGGTTTCTTAATCAGCTGTCAGTTCCTTGTTTGTTTTGCCTGTTGCCACATTTGCTTAAAAGGCAAATTCTGCCTTCTGATGGCTGTGCATGTGTTTCCAGGGACAGACTGGCCTTGTGTTTGTTGCATCACCATATTCACAGCCACCGTGACTGTGCTTCTGTTGACTAACTCCATGGATTTACATAAACTCTTATTCTTCCTCCCTCATCTTTCTTTTGTGAGATTTTAAGTACTAGAAAACCCTCATTTCTTCCGTTGAAGCCCATCAGATTTTCAGTACTTTCCTTCATATCACATGTTTCAAACACAACAAAACTTCAGTGCCCATGGTTGATTGTTGGCTCCTCCTTGAATTCTTTTGGAGATCATAGCCACAATGATGGCTTATCTGTAGATTCTCTAGAAGGTTAATGAATACAATGATAGGATTTATATGAGGACTTTTTTCTCTTATTTCACAAACTATTCTGTCTATGTATTTCAACATACATAATGGAAAGGCATGTTTATTACTTATAAGCAATAAATCCTAATGCATCACAATGCATAGCTTCATAGTTCTAATTTTCTTAAATTATGACTTTTCTTCTGAACATTTTAGTTGGCTACAAGTTATATCTCATGATATATACACGTGGCATGTGAAGCTAGAAGCTTAAAAACTGACTTTTTTAAATAAGTAGGTCATTCTATGCCATCATTTTGAATTAAAATTGATCATTAAATATTTCAGATGGAAAAAAATTAACTGCTGGTAGATCATTTATTGTATCACAACCATCAACATGACCAAGAGCTGCTGACAACTCTGTTTTGGAATCTAAATTCAAGCCATGAGCTTCAAGTAAAGACTGCAGAGAGGACTGAGGCAAAGTGTGTTGATAAATAGAGACGGATGTTCTGACAGTAAGGTGAAAGCACAGAAACTACTCCAAATTAGGAGTATGAAAAGCATGAAGAAAAGTTTGAAGAAGAGTGTTCCATTCTCCATCATGAAGAAAACAAAGTCCAGGGGTGGAGGAAGATCAATGGATGGCCAGTCATCGTTTTCGAAAACCCATTGCTTTGAGAGCAGCTACTAGGATTTGGGAGTCCAAAGGAAAAATACTATACTTCACTGCATAAAGTGTAGTACGGTAAATATTTCAAATGGCCAAAAAACATGTTCAACATGCTCTGCTAATTAGAGTTGCATCCAACTACACACAGACTTCTAGGTAGTTGGTCAAAATGACAACAATAACTGAATTAGGTAGAATTAGTCTGAAAAGACCCCAAAGATGAGGGGAGATTAGGAACAAGCTTTCAATGAGAAGTTAGGAGAAGTCGAAGAAAAGAGTGAGGAGGACTATGGAAATGGATCAGCTGTCATCTGCAAAGATTTAGGAGGCAGGAGTTTAGGATCATGTTTGGGATGCTGCACACATCTGTTTGGCTGAAAAATATAAATTGTCTCTTAGAAGCTTTGTATTCACAAAAATGAGAATGAGGGGATCAGAGTGGAAATGAGATCCCCATAGAGTTGTACAGTTGGAAACCTCAGAGTCAAGAGCAAGACCTGGCACCAACTGTCATGCAATAAAAATATGTTGGATAGAGAGACACACACATGAATGGATGGAGGCAAGAAAACATTGGTGGGCGCTCCAGCTACTGTGCTGGGTACTTTCACCTGCATGACCCGATTTTACCTTTCAACTCTAAGATTTAGAGTTATTATCTAAATTAGAGCTATTATCCCATTTTTGCTGATGAGGAAGTTAAGGCATAGAAAGAATAGTCCCAAAGCCAAAGAAAATGTGGAAAATAGGGGAAATGAAGATTTGAGTTCAGGGCTATCTAATTCCTTGCTCTTTTTTATATTGTAACTTTAACATATTTAAAAATCTGAAATAAAGACAGTGGTTTCTGGTGGTAAAGAAGGCAAGCTCGGTAGGTGGAGCCCTCTCTCCCTTCTGCAGTGCTTATGCGAGAGCTGACTGGGCCTCCCAGCTCACTGGGCTCTCTACTTTTTCTCATCTGTAGATTGACTTGCCTTTTCTGTACTGACTGTGACCACCACTGGCCTTCTGCTTATTTACTTTGGAGTGGCCATTGTCTTGTGGTCACTAACCCAACTCCTATGCAAATATTATAGACAGTGTTGTAGGCATCTTCTTTGGAGGTGGTCAGCCAGCAGGGCCAACTCTATCATGTGTTATTTATCAAGGCTAAATTATACGGCTAGCGAAAAACAGCACACAGACAAATTACAGAGAGATGCTTATATCTTTAGGCCAATACACACAGTGTACTCTTTTCCTGCTAAAAAAAAACAAAACAAAACAGGTATTTATTCACATCATATAATGCTGTGAAATAAGAAAGAATCTGGAATTTATAAGCTAATTGACTGGAAATAATTATTGCCAATGAAGCAATGAAGTCTATTTGTTTATTCATTTCCATATGTAACCTGACCTACATGCTTAAAAATGTAAACTTATTTTAGCATTTATTTGTAATTATGACATTATTTATGTTTCTGTCAACTGATTTTTAGCGTTCTGTACTTTTATTTTCATTAAGATTATTGACAAACCAATTCTTACATGAAGACAAAGGCACAAAGTGCATATATATTTATTGTTTCCAGTTTGCTCATCTCTGGCATTCACATAACTAGTATTTTTTGAAGTATCTTTACTCTGCATTCACTGCCATAACACATGAACCTTTCATGATCAAATATACATCAAACATAGATCTGTCAGCTCATGGAAATTTGATAAATTCAGTTATGACCATTTTCTTATAATACGGCCAAAGCAATGCAAACTAATAGAAGATTCATAGCCAAGCAGCATTTCTAGGAATGTCCGCATTTATTGCCACTGAACAGGTCCAGTACAAAGAGTGGGAATAGAAATACTAAACTTTTATGCACACCACTAAGAATGGGTCTATATAACAGAAATTATTTCTTCACTTTGTTTTGAAAAATAAACCAGCAAGCAAAGGCCTTGAAGCATCATTCTCAGAGACACAAAAAATTCTCCCTCCACCTTGAATTCTCCCCTTTAAGAGCTTTGATCTTTATCTGTTGATGCAGCTCAACTACTGTTACCCTCTACGGACAATTATGCATGGACTGTGCCAAAGCCCCGGAAGACAAAAATAAATCTCATGTAACTCCTGCTCTCAAAGGATTTACAGCTTTGAGGAGGAAGACAATAGACTTTTTTTTTTTTTGCTTGTTTTATTTTGTTTTATTGTGGTAAGAACATTTAACATGAGATCTACCCTCTTCACAAATTTTTAAGTGTATAATACAGTATTGTTAACCACAGGTACTATGTTGAACAGCAGATCTCTAGAATTCATTCATCTCGCATAACAGAAACCTTGTAAACTTTGATTCATATCTCTTCATTTCCCAATCCACCAGCCCCTGACACCCACCATTCTACTCTCTGTTTCTATAAGTTCGATTATTTTAGATACTTCATGTATACGGAATCATGCAGTATTTGTCTTTCTGTGATTGGCTATTCAACTTATAATTTCTTCAAGGTTCATCCATATTGCAGTTTTCCTTCTTTAATAATATTCCATATTCTATTATGTGTATATAACACATTTTCTTTATCCATCCGTTGATGGACATTTAGGTTGTGTCCACATTTGGCTATCATCAACAGTGCTGTAATGAGCATGCAAGGGCTAAAATATCTTTAACATACTAATTCCAATTCTTTTGGATAAATACCCAAAAGTTGGACTGATGAATAACATGGTAGTTCTATTTTTAATTTTTTTGAGGAACCTCCATACTATTTCCCTTAGGAGCTATATCATTGCATTTCAAATAATGTATAAAGATTCTAATTTCTCCATATCCTCACCAACACTTTCTGTCTATATATGTAATATATATATATAACTATATACAATAACTGTCCTAAAAGGCATCAAGTGATATTGTAGTTTTTATTTGCATTTCTCTGATGATTAGTGATTTTGAGCATCTTTTCATATACCTGTTGGCCACTTGTATGTCTTCTTTGGAGAAATGTCTATTCAAGTCCTTCGCCCATTTTTTTCACCGAGTTATTTGATTTTTTGCTACTGATTGTAGGAGTTCCTTGTATATTTTGGAAATATATCCCTTATCAGACATACGGTTTGCAAATATTTTCTCCCATTCTGTAGTTTGCCTTTTTGCTCAGTTGATTGTTTCCTTTGCTGTGCAGATTTTTAGCTTGATATAGTTCCATTTGTCTATTTTTGCTTCTGATGCCTGTGCTTTTGGTATAGTGGAAACACTTTCTGAGGTCAAAATATATTACAAGTTATAGTAATTAAAACAGTTTGGTACTTCCATAAAGACAAACATACTATACAACAATGGAACAACATAAAGAGCCCAGAAATAAATCTACTCATATCCAGTCAACTTATCTTTGACAAGGGTGCCAAGAATATACAAGGTGGAAATGGCAGTCTTGTCAAGAACTGGGGAAACTGGATATCCACATGCAAAAGAATGAAATTGTGCCACTGTCTCATACCATTCTCAGACAAGAAAATCAGCTCAACTTGGATTACACTTAAACCTAAGACTTGAAACTGGAAAATTCCTGGAGGAAAACAAGGGAAAGCTTCATCATATTTGTCTTGGCAATGATTTCGTGAACTATAGGTGACATTTAATGTAATGTGTTGTGTGATATAAGGAAGTCATGCAGAGTCATGTGGAGCTAGGTGCACCCCTTTCTCCAACTACACTGTTCTGCATCCACTAATTTACATGGTGGCTGATGAGCTTCTGAATATATAAAGCAATCTGAGCAATATTTGCAGTTGGGGGTTTCTATTTATCTGACTTCCTAATGGGAAACCAAAATCCTAAACAGGGGTAATAGCATCCTTGAGAGAGAATGTATCATATGAACAAGTGCCTGGAATGGTAAGCAGATCCCACCAGCGAGTGTGAATGTCAGAAGGGAGGAATGGCTGCAGGTCCACTGTGGCTAGTACTAGAACCCATCCGGGGTCAGCAAATTTGATGGCATATGTGACTGTGAGAAGGGGAGAATCCTATCATCAAATGAAAGAACATAAATTCAGTAGCATGTCGGGACCCATTTAAATCTCTTGTGGGTACCTCTCACTGAGTGTAACCTTAGAAGGAGAAGAATTCGCTACTGACCTTGATGGAGACTGCTAAGCCAACCAAGTTCCCTGTGGCATAGGGATTTACCTTTAATGGCAGTGGCATCTGAGCATGGTCAAGGACATGGTCAGACCATCAGAGTTAAGCCCAGATCAATAACAAGATCCTGAAGTTTTATACCCTGTGGGAAGGCTATTATAAAGTTTCTAGAAAAAATTATAATAAGGGCAATGGTTTAATCACACTTATGTTTTCAGATAATCACTCTAGTGGTTTTGGAAAAATAGGCTGAAATGAATGAAGGCATGAATACTCTGGTCTGACCTAAACCAGCTGGGTATCACAACACTGCCTTTGATGTCTTGGCCACAGTTAAGCCAAAAAGATACAAGCAGATACCAGAGGGGAAAAAAACTCCATTCACCAGGGGTGACCCACCCAGGAAAAACATGGAACAGTCGGGGGCCACGACGAGGAATCAAACCACCACAGATAAAATTTTAATGTTGTATTCTGGGGTGGGGTTGAGAAAGACAACATGATGGTTCAGAAACTGTGCTATAAATGAGAAAGAGATTGTAATAACCACATATCTTTGTAAATTCTTTTGAAAGATAAAAATTTTATGTTACACTTTAAAATTCAGGTCTCTCCACTGGAAGGCAACTATTACAGTAAATGTATTATTCAAGAAATGAATTAGACAATTAGGCAATAGTTTCTGAAAAAACAGCCAGGTCAGTAACCACTGTTTGGACCACAAGATATACATGAGGTACCCCAACACTCCATAAGAGACCTTCTGGTGACCCAAGGCCTTCACCGTGTAAACACCTCTTATCCATTTCAGTTCTGTAAGTTTTCCTGTAAACTAGTCCTTTCAAATATATTCATGGGTGGAAAATCAAAGGAACACGATTTTGGAAATATGTGTTGTGACTCATCCCTTTCCACAGACTACACTACTTTACCTTGGTGTTTATGATGATGAAATACGCACATATTACTAAATACTCAGGAGGTCTTACCAAGGCATAGTTAAAATGAGTTAAAGAGCTACTCTCAGGAAGTTTAAATGCCACCCACGAAGTCTGTGAGAATAGCATTGAGAGAGAAAGAAAGGTCAAAAAGGAAAAAGAAGATTTATAGCAAATGTTGGGAAAACTGGACAGCAGCATGTAAAACAATGAAGCTAGAACACTCCCTTACACATACACAAAAATAAACTCAAAATGGATCAAAGACTTAAACATAAGACAAGATACAATAAACCTCCTAGAAGAAAATATAGGCAAAACGTTATCTGACATACATCTCAAAAATGTTCTCCTAGAACAGTCTACTCAAGCAATAGAAATAAAAGCAAGAATAAACAAATGGGACCTAATGAAACTTACAAGCTTCTGCACAGCAAAGGAAACCATAAGTAAAACAAAAAGACAACCTACAGAATGGGAGAAAATTTTTGCAAATGAAACCAACAAAGGCTTGATCTCCAGAATATATAAGCAGCTCATACGACTCAATAAGAAAAAAGTAAACAACCCAATCCAAAAATGGGCAGAAGACCTAAACAAGCAATTCTCCAAGGAAGACATACAAATTATCAAAAAGCACATGAAAAAATGCTCAATATCACTAATTATCAGAGAAATGCTAATCAAAACTACAATGAGATATCACCTCACACCAGTCAGAATGGCCGTCATTCAAAAATCCACAAATGACAAACGCTGGAGAGGCTGTGGAGAAAGGGGAACCCTCCTACACTGCTGGTGGGAATACAGTTTGGTGCAGCCACTGTGGACAACAGTATGGAGATTCCTCAAAAGATTAGGAATAGACTTACCATATGACCCAGGAATCCCGCTCCTGGGCATATATCCAGAAGGAACCCTACTTCAGGATGACACCTGCACCCCAATGTTCATAGCAGCACTATTTACAATAGCCAAGACATGGAGACAGCCTAAATGTCCATCAACAGATGACTGGATAAAGAAGATATGGTATATTTGTACAATGGAGTATTACTCAGCCATAAAAACTGACAACATAACGCCATTTGCAGCAACATGGCCGTTCCTGGAGAATGTCATTCTAAGTGAAGTAAGACAGAAAGAGAAAGAAAAATACCATATGAGATCGCTCATATGTGGAATCTAAAAACAAACAAACAAAAAACCAAACAAAGCATAAATACAAAACAGAAACAGACTCCTAGACATAGACTACAAACTTGTGGTTGCCAAGGAGGGCAGAGGGTGGGAAGGGATAGACGAGATTTCAAAATTGTAGAATTGATAAACAAGATTATACTGTATAGCACAGGGAAATACACACAAGATCTTATGGTAGCTCACAGAGAAAAAAATGTGACAATTAATATATATATGTTCATGTATAACTGAAAAATTGTGCTCTACACTGGAATTTGACACAACATTGTAAAATGATTATAAATCAATAAAAAATGTTAAAAAAAAATTATAGATTTTAGCATCGTTCCAACTTCATCAAAACAAACAACTTCCATTTCCTTCTGAAAAAAAAATGTATTCAGTTTTCAATTACCCATTCAGATCAAATATTCCAATAACCTGATATTTCTGCATAGTATGCGCATCAGGGGAGGCATTCACAATATTAATTCTGGTGATATCCCAATAAAAATTATACCCTTGGTCCTTCAAGAATTTCATAGGATCTGCTTCTCTTTCTTTGCCTAAATAGCCACAAAAACATTCCATGACCTGCCTCGCATCTGTTGTTCTAAAATAACTTCACAATAATGTATGATTTCTATTCTTATTTTGTTGAAACCACTGGCATTTGCCCAACCCGTAAACAAAAACAGCATTCTAGAAACCACCAGACATCAAGTATGCAATTTTCTTCCCTAATACTTGGTCTAAAAGAAAGGCTACACTTGCACATTTACTGTAACCATTGTGCGTGCACTCATATTCTGCCACCATCTAGTTAAATTCACTTTTAATGAGTCACATCATGAAGCACTGTATATTTTTGTTGCTAAATTTATTAACATATACTTATGGGAATATAGTTATACAGTTTTTCTTGTGGTGTTTGTGTTTGGACTAATTTTTGCTAATTTTCTTTTGTTTTTCCAAGGAATATTTTTGTCTTTCTAAACCTCAAGAATTACCTTTCATGTGGTCATCAAAAAAGAATTCAAGAAAGTTTTCATATGCTTAGGCATATATTCCTAATAAGTTTTACTCATACACACTGACATTTCTTTGTAGGATAAATATGGCATGCACATTTTACCTTAGTTTCCCTCACTGGATTCAGTCTCAGGTATCAGAAATGGAAGGTGGCAATTATAATGAATGTACTATGGCAACAAATTTCACACTTACATTCAAGCTCTGTGGACTACAATAGCAAAATAAAGTGATCCATGTTGTCAGTGAAAATACGAACACAGGAAGGAAATCAACCACACGAGACAATGGAAATAAACATGGGCTTTGGAGTTTTACAGAAAATGTTTTAACCTCTCAGAATCTGTTTCTTCTACTGGAATACAGGAATAATATTACTTACCTCAAAGAACTGTTAAAAGGCTCCAATAAAACATGCTTGAAAATTCTTATATCTCACATATGTAGAATCAAGTAATATTAAATAAAACAGCAAGTTAATAATTTTATGTCATTTTCTTCTACATAGCCATGGGTATTTTATGAGTAAATCTACATGTGTTCGTATCATGTTATGTATACGCATATCGGATAAAGCCTGCTATACTATTGTACACAAAAGTCCACAATGAAGGAGAATTATGTGAAGACTTGAGTTAGATAAACTGTAGAAAGACCTTATTTTCCTATTAAGGTCAGTTATATACATGCATCATTGCTAAATAGGAAGTTGGAAATTTATTCAATGTCAAGAAAAGCCATTTAGGCACTGATGATTCACATTTTGCCTTGAGTAGTCTGGCAGGAAACTGGCATATCACTTGTTGGCAGATTTGAACGGTATTAAATTGAACAGGTAAAAAATAGACTTGTGAATTAACCAAATTAAATTTGCAATACATGTTTCCGAATGGCATAGACCAAGGAATGCTGATGTAATTTACAGAAAGTGCAAGGATTCACAGCACAGGCATCCTTTCCAAAATCAAACCTTTAGGGCATTCCAGAACCCCCTACTCCCACCCCTTGGAGAACAGAGTGCATAGCTATCAGGTGCATGGTCTTGAGCCCTCAGTCTCCTCACACCACGACCAAAGTCATTGGTCCTTCCTCTGTCAAAAGATGACAGGTAAGGCAAAGTTCCATGGTCATCTTACTGGGAAACTATACACACATACACACACACACACACACACACACACATACATTTTTATGTATGTAGACATAAACATATTTATCCACTTGCTTTGATAAACATTCTCTGCACGTCTAGTTCAAGTCAATGTACAAGCCATTTTGGCTCTGACTCACTTCCCTACTTTGACCTCCAGCTTCCGACTCTTTCCTGGATCCAATCTCTTGACTTTCTGCTTCACTATTTTTGCCTTCATCGATTTGGGTTTTAGCTTGAATCTCTAATTCCATTTTGCCCTCTCTCACCCCTACTTCCTTTTATTCCTCAGGTGATGTAAAGTCATCTGCAGTGTATTTATTCCAGGTATATGTGCTTTAGGGAGACAATGGAGGCAAGAATTTATTCAACATTATAATCACTGAACAGGAGAAGGGAATCCCTATTATGCTTCTAGGAATGAAATTATGCCATTCATCCAAGGGAATATGAGTTCTCAAAGAGGAACTGCTGCATGAACATTTTCAGAGGGATATTTTTTACTTTTGTGTGTTCAACATAACAACCAAAATACAATTTCATGGGAGGTAGAAAGAACCTGGAATTGCCTCTCTTAGATGTTGACTTTTTTAGTTTTTCCACAAATCCAAGTAAAATCAAAATATAACTAATTTAGAATACTAAACTAACTCCAAAGCCTTGACTGGATCCTTCAGCAAAATTAGACCTCCTGGGCACGGTCCCAAGAGACAAGCTGATGTCCTGATGTTTCAAAAACAGTAACAAAGAAAAATGAGGTTTCCAACCACCAGTCTTTTTTCCATTTTAAACACACAAGTCTTAGAATACTGATTTTAACCATGGCAAACCCATCCTCAGCCCACAGTCTGGATAGCACTGGAAGATGCAGGCTCTGTCAGACTAGTACCTTTCCATGCCTGGGATGAATGGTGGTTTTATTTCCAGAGTGTTCTGCATTTCTATGTTACACTTCTCCAACCCGCCCCCCTACCCCCAGCCAAATGTTCAAGCTATGAGTCTTTGCATCTCATTCATTGCAGTGTTCCTAAACAGACCAGATCAGATGCCCTTTCTAATGCCAGCCACCAGCTTTGATAACCATCGCTATTCTGCCTTCTGCCTTGCCCTTCAGAAAAGTGCCAAAAGTCCAGGTTGGACCCATGGTATATAGAAAACACTTAATTGTCACCTAATGAGAGCAATTTTCTGCTCTCTCTTTCCTGACCCATGTCACTCTAGGTACTGTTGTTCATCTGCCTTCTTCTCCCCTGTAAATCCCAATATTTGATCATATTAGAAAAGGCTATCTACTTCATGAGATTTTCTTTTAGCATAGTTTAGCAAGTTAGCTATATGTTAGAGTTACTGTTCTTTCATGCAACGAGCTTCAGCGGAAGAGCAGAACTTTTCCTAAATGGCAAAAAAAAAAAATCATGTTGGAATCAGAATATATACCATGAGTCATAGATAGCATGCCTCTTAATTAGTTCTGTAATACCTAGAAAACCAAAAGCAATCTACAGGGTAAAAAAAAATTAATGGAAATAAAATGAAGATCAACAACACAGAAGCCCTGTGCTCTAGCTGTGCCCCTTCAAACACAGTGGATGCTTGCTACAGTACAGGAAGCCACAGACTTCTCGGACACTCCCAGATACCTGCCAAGTCATAAGCTCTACTGGGAAAACTGCAGGCAGGACAAGAAGAAATAATCCTTTAAGGATAAAGTCAAGCTCAACTTGAGAAATGTGGCACAATTCTACAGTGTCATGAAGAAGGAGGAGCCAAGAAACACATCCCCACATAGCAGGCAAAGAATGGTATATATGAGCAAAAGGAAATGGTATAATAAGGCAGAGCAGCAGCGCTGAGAATAGCAACATAAAGGCTTCCGGATATAAATGCCTCTGAAAGGCACAGAATGCGTGAATGCTTGTTCTTACATGGGAAAAGAGCTCTTCATTTTCTAAATCAAACGTTCAACACTCACTCACCCAATACCACATGTTGGGTCTACAAGACAGACAAAGCTCTTAGCACCAGGCAGAGGTAACTTTGATTTTAGCACCACTATTACATGCCTTTCACAGTGTTAATTTCACAGTTTTCTTTACATGTTCCTAAATGACTCTTTACAACTAGAAAGAGCTCATGAGAAAAGAAATCTACCTGTTAATGGACAAGTTTCCAACATAGTCCGTACCATATGTACAGCTTACAAATGCAGGGAGCAGAGTGTGTGTTATCATTAGCCACAAATATGTATCTATAGTGGTTGGGTCATTATCTCCCCCTAAAAAGGACACATATCTGTGCATCAGTTCTCAGAGTCAGTGCATGCTCTTAGTACTGAATGTGAGAAACAGAGAGGGCCACGTGTTCATTAGATAAGATAAGACAAAGAATATGTGTGCGGGATGGCATCCATTTATATTTAATTATAATAATATTGAAAATTTTATTTCCAATAAAGTATCTCTTTGATTTATTAAAGTAAATGATTCACATGATGCCTGCAATGGCATTCCTGATTAACTTATTCTTTCCATTTCCATCACTGTCTACTTCCCAAATGTGAAGAATGGGATTAGAGGAATGAATGGATGGATGATGAATGGATTGATGATTAGCTGTAATTAATTATATATTTTCCCCTTAAATTTTGTTCCTCTAAAATACCAAACTGTCCACTGTTTTCAGAAACGGTCTCTGCCACCTTTTAAGAACTGTGACTTAGTTATTTTCTTCTCTTCCATTTATATTCAAATGCTACATTTCTTCCACTCCTCCCCAATGTTTCTGGTACATTCAGGATTCTTCAGCTCCTAAAGAAGAGCACATGGAGCCTCTGTTGCCCCTCCCTCGACCAAAAAGCACCTAGATCTTGATACTTCCCATGCTACATGCACCTCCTTTCCATCAGACCTTTTTAATCTTATTAATAAGAATTAAAACACCTCTTCTCCCTGAAGCCACTCCTGCCAAGGTCTCTGATTGATTTTTCCACAGCTGAATGATCAAGCAATAATAACCACTCAATCACTCAAAGAATTCTTGATGACTCTCATTCTTAGACAGCCAAGGCAGGGAAGCTCCTCTGTGCTGCATGGCACCCAGCTGCTTAACTGGAACTGAGCGATGTCAGTGGCAAGCCACAGCAGGGTAAGAAAACAGAGAAGTTGTGCATGTAACAGGATTTCAAAAAAAAGTTAAAAAGCTCAGTGTCAATAGAATGTTGTCAGAAAAGACCAGGTTGCCTAGTGGCTCAGAGTGTGGACTCTGGCAGCCACCTGCCAGGGCTTCTCATCCTGCCTTACCACTCACTGACCATGTGACCTCAAACAAGTCTCTGCACCTAACGGCCACTGCATCTTTTCTTTTAATGTTTATTTTGAATATGAAGTATTATAGATATCCTCAACTCTTTGTTTACATATCTTCAGATTAACTTGACAACCAAAATCTCCTTCTATTAGTAGCCCTTACACAGTCTTTTTCTCTTTATTCCAGAGTCAGTCCTACCTTAGGTTCTGAGTACCTCTTGACTTCGAAACTTCACTCTTCTTAAACAACAGATGCTCAGAATTTTATTAGTCTTCTTCGACACAAAATATATGTGACCTTCTTCCAGAAGTCCCATCATCTTGTGTAAGAAGAAAATCTTCCTGTGTTCACAAGGACTGTTTTTGGGAGAATCTAAACCTTCACACTTCTTGGATGCTTCTTATCAGACAGTTCTGGTCCGTTCTGGTCCTCTCTCTTCTACTATCCTTTATTCAAAGATTCCTTTATCCTCTTTATTCAATTCGCCCAGATTAATCCAATTTCACATACACACTCAGCTCCACACTTCTTCTCCTTAATGTGACTAACATTTATTATGTATTGACTATTTGGCAGTTTTAAGCTCAGCAGATATAGCAGAGAACAAACAACTTCCCTAAACTCACACAGCTTGTATTTTAGCTGGAAGAAAGCAGGCGACACATAAGAAAATACGTAATGTACAGGTGGTAGTAAGTTTTAAAAGACAATTAAGCAGACTAAGAAGACACCAACACTAGGTAGAACTATCTAGATGACTTGCTTAAAGAGGGCCTTTCTGATGAGCTGACATTGGAGCAGACACCTGAATGAAGTGAAGGAGCAAAAGATGTGAAAATATGATTTATTGCTCTAGGCAGCAGCCCAGGAATCAGCATCTTTAAAACAAAGGAACCTGCTTCTATGAGCTTCAATTTCCTTTTCTGTATGTAAAATGGTGATGCTGACAGCACCATCATTTAGGATTCTTGTCAAGATTAGAGATACTGTCTACAAAAGATTAGAAAAGGACTTGGTGCGATAAACGATAGTTATTATTATCTCACATAGCTATGTAGCTTCGTGACTGTAAAATTGAGTATATACACATATTACTTTCTGAAAACTGCCTGAAAAGAATTTCAGAGTTTGCAGCAAAATACATTAAGCTGATAACATAGAAGGCAGCATAATACATTGAAGGGAATGAATGAGTTTGGGAAACAGACAGATCTCTGAACCCAAGGACCCTAATTTACTGGATATAAGACCTTAGGAAAGTTACACAATCTCTCCAAATCTGAGTTTCTTAGTCTGTATAATGGGTTGTGTTAAGAACTAAACAAGTCGACATATGAAAAAGACCTAGTACAATCCTTGACCTATACAAATGCTGGTTTCTCTCTCCATAGCTTCTTCCACATTTACTTAGGTAAAGCAGCGCTATTTGGTCATATAATTTGATGCACAGAATTCAACATGCCATCTTTTGTCAGTGAAATATTTAAAATGTGATCCCGTGTGGCCACAATAGCCTTGTGATCACTGAGGTATGAGGGGAAGGCAAGGAAGAGCAAGAAAGATAAGGGTTGGTAACCAACTACTTCTATCAAATTCCCCCAAATTTTGTAGAATGAGATGTGTTAAAGAATTTGTCTGCTCAACAAAGCTTGAGTGCAAGAAAGTCAGGAGTGCTTTATCATTTTCCCAAAAGCGGGGAATTCCATCCTCATGGGACTTGCCTTTCCTAAGCCTCAGTAATTCCAAGCCCTACAAAAAAAAAAAGTGCCCCTGCCAAAAAAAAAAAAAATAAAATAAAATACCTTGAAGTCACTAACAGATTATTACATCAGATATTTATTAAAGGTAAAAAGACCAAGATGTTCAAATCTGATTAAACGGAAGAACCAAAGATACCAACACAAGAAAAAATAGCATCGCTTTGAGGAACTTATTAAAACCAGATAGCAAGCTTTAAAACAGAAAAGAGAGAACACAATTCAAATCCTGGCTGAGTTCCAAATTTGGACAGAGGTTCTTTCACAGATGATGTATGAAGACATGTTCATTCATTCAGCAAATACGACTGAGAGCTGACCACACAGCAGATAGCTTTCTAGGCAGTGGGGACGCCACGTGGACACGACACTTTGAAAACCTCTGCCCCTGGAATGCAGATACTAATGGGAGGATAATAGCTGATAAGCAAGTGCAATATCTGCTAGGCAGATGGTATTAAGTGCTATTGAAAAGGATAATAAAGACAGAAAGTAGGAATATGAAATGCAGGGACCAGTAGGGGAGGGTTGCTACTTTAAGTAGTGTGGTCAGGGGAGTTCTTCTCACTGTGAGGATGACTTTGGGGAAAGAGCTTATGGATGTGAGAGGGTGAGTCATGAAGACACCTGGGGGAGGAGCACTCCAGACAAAGAACATTACAAGTGACGAGCTTCTGAGGCAGGGACTTATGTGGATTACTAAGTAAGTGCAAGGAGAGGTATGTGGCTGGTGAGACGTGAACCAGGGAGAAGAGTAAGGGATGAGACTGAGAGTTTATGTCAGGGACCAGATCAACACAGCTAGTGCATCATTACCAGGACTGTGCCTTTTAATGTGAGATGCGGACCACTGAAGGATGTTGAGAAAAGGACTGAAATGAGCTGACACTGAACTGCTATGTACTGACATTGGGTGTATGGAAATGCACAGGAGCAGGGAGACAGTTATCAAGATGGATGGTCAGAGTGGCTTGAACTACTATCACATAAACCAAGCTTTCATTCTGAGAAAATTCCATTTTCTAAGATGGAAAAATCGTGAAGAAGTGTTATGTGTTTGTTCACTTTTCTGTTTGTTTGCTTTTCGGAGGTGTGGAATGGAGATCAGCTTGAGAAGCCAGTCACAAATCCAAGCAGCAACATCCAGCAAAGAGAGCAGGTGAATACATGAGTCAGAGTTCAGAGGGGTAGTCCCGGCTGGAAACATAAATTTCGGATTTTTCAGGGTGGAGAGGGCATGTAAAGGCTGAGAGAATACGAGATAAACCTAGAGAGAGAGAGTGCAGACAGATAAGAGAGGCCTGAGGGCCGAGCCCCTCAAGAAGATGAGATGCAGCCAGTGGGGGAGCAGAGGAGCAGCTGCCCGGCAGTTAGAAGCACAAGCAGAGTCTGGGCTGCAGGAGCTCCGTGGATGAAATAGAAAGGAGAAGGGAGTGATCCACTGCTGGGGGAAGACTGTTGCCTCTAGGTAGCTTAAGAGCTGAGGACTGACCATTTGGTATTACAACATGGAGGTCCCTGGTGACCTTAAGAAGGGAGCATCCAAAAGAACATGAAAAGGAATATATGTATGTATGTGTATGACTGAAACTCTATGCTGTACACCAGAAACTGACACATTGTAACTGACTATACTTCAATTAAAAAAGAAGAAGAAGAAGAAGAAGAAGAAGGGAGCATCCGTGGTGCAGTAGGAGGGGAGGAAAGGAGAGGCAGGATACGGAATAGAGACAGTTCTCTGGGGGACTTTACTCCAAAAGGATACTGAGAAGTGAAGACACTGCAGACTGCGGAAGAAAGGGAATTCTTGTTTAAGGAGGAGAAATGACAACATAGAAGGGGAGAGTTTGTTAAGAAGGAGAAAAAGGAAGTAACTGCCAGAGTGGCATCCCACGTCAGGGGAGCAAGGGAATCTCTGACCCAAGTTGGGGGTGGGGTGGGGGGCTGGCCCCAGACAGAAGTGAGGAGCCTGCAGTCACGGCTGTATTCCTCAGCAGGAAGACAGGGCTGTGGGCCCAGAGGCAAGTAAGAGGTTGAGCGTGGAAAGAAGGTAAGTTTCCAACATGTCAGACTAGTTAATGCTACCAGTCTCTCTGAAAGGTAAGTAGGAAGGGTTATAAAAAGCCAAAGCAGCTGCCCCAGCCGCTGAGGTGAACCCAGAAGGTGTAGACGTGTGAGAAACCAATGTCATTAAGTGTGGGAAGGGTCCGGGGAGCTGCCACACAAGTAGAGTCTGTTTGGGATGGGGCGAGGGAAGAGAAGTCAAAGTGGAGGGACGAGAGTGGAGGGAAGGCCACACACAATCTTAAATTCAATATTTCACTCCCATTAAAGATAAGTCGTTTATAAGCTTTAGTGCAGAGCACATAATTCTACGTAAAAACTCTGTGGTTCCTCTTCCCAAACATCAATCATGATCATTGTACCCTCTGCGCTCTGGGAGTCCTGAAGGCAAAGGGACAAGATGAGGTACAGTAATAAAAATCTGGGTGTTATAAGACCCACCCTGAACTCCAAGAGGAAAAGAACAACAAGAAGAGAGCTCTAAAAAGTATTTATTTACCCAGGCACTATGCAGGATTATAAATTTCATTAACATCCTCAGGAAGCCAAATGCACACCTTGATACCTGCGTGAGTTTTTTTTTTTTTGTACGCAATTATGGCTATACATGCTTTAAAGATGAACTATGAAGGCTTTTTAGAATAAGTGCCTTGATAAAATAATGAATATTAAACACGTTTCAGAGCCACAAAAAGGACTTAGCACAAGATTCTCTCTGTGGCAGCTGCGCAGTGCCCCCTACAGCTCGACGTGCGCAACGCAAGCAGACGACCAGGAGAGAGTCGACCTGCTGTGTCTGAGGATTCTCAGTAAGGCGTCAGCGAAAGGAAGGTAAGGAACCTCGGCTGACAAACGGTGACTTTAAAGTCTAAGAAATATGCGGACACTATGAATTCCTGTTTTTGCACATTTGTGAACAGCAAGAACGGAAGACTTTTGCCTGAATTTTTCCTCCATTTGACTATCATCATCTATTGCCTGCAACTGAGGAAAATATACTTGTATTAGTAAAGTCTGTTTTTGTTCTTTGGTTATTGTACATCGACATTTGAATATATGTGAAAATGAGTGAAAAGAAAAACATTACATTCTGCTATGCAGAAGAACACTATATCTGGGATCGGAAACCATTTGCATGGGATATGAGTGAACATAAAAAGAAGATGTAATATACTTATTAAAATGAAGTTCTGGTTTGAGGTTTTATTCCTTTTTGTAAAGACTTCACAAAGAAGTGTTTACTTTCTATGAACATTATCCCTTAATATGTTAATGATTTTCAAAATAAAAATCACAAGGGGGGTGGAGGGTGGGAAGGGATAGACTGGGATTAAAAAAAAAGAAGAAAAAAAAATCACAAGAAGACATGAAAGGCTTACCAACATATTTTAAAATACTATGTAAATATATATATAAATATGGTGTCAAATATGTTATGTTAATATTCAATATTATACACTGTATAATATACAGTATAATAGTGGAGAAACAAAGTTTTGTGGTTTATCAGCAAACTAAAGTTAATAAATTTCATATATAATAATCTATTCAGTTTAACTTTCCATTTGTAAGAATAGGAAAAACAAAATATATACCAAAAGTCTTTGAACTTTTTTACTGGAAAAATTTTGAATTCTAATATTTGTGTAATTTAAATATACCAGTGTACTTGGTGTTTGTAACTATTAAATTAAACCCAGAATTATATAAATGCTTAGCAATGGACACAGCAATATTTAGTGAAGTTAATAGCCTTTTTACGTGATCTTTGAATAAATGCACAACTTGGGAAAACTGCATTTAACATCATAAAATGTTCGTTTAGACTCATTTTCACATACATTCATGAGATATACATAAATATATGTGATTAAATTGATAAATTATACTTTAAGCATTTTTATGAAGAATGTTTCACATTCAGAAAGAGGCAATTAGGGTCATATGGTTTACATACTTGTTTTTTCCTGCAGAATTTAATAAGATATTTATATATCACTGCTTTCTCTAAAACTATTAATAAAATTGTATAATGATGAAATTATAAAATGTATTTTTTCCTGTAAGTAATAAAAGCTAGAATACTAAAGAAAAACTGCTTTATATGTTAATCTTTCTAAGTATTCTGGTTATTAACCTAATAATCAGAATTGTCTACTCTTTCCACCTTCTAATAATGTTTATGTGATGCATTCAGATGTTAAAACACAGCCCTTGTGTAAAAGGCTCTGCTAAAAAAAATGTGTGTATAGACCCCACAAATTTACATTGAAATTAATTAATCTGGCTGTTTTCATATTTAATTAACCTTTCGAATTCACTCACCCACATTATAGAATCTTTGCCAAAATGCAGTTTAAAATTATACTTTTAGTAATATGAAATCATCAAAATATTTCAACACAGTAATGGTTCTTTAATTTTTAAATTAAAAAAATGGAAGGAAAGAGGGAAGGAAGGGAGGAAGGGAGGGAGGAAGGGAAAGAAACTCCACTGATTTAATTAAATGTATTAACATTCATGAAATTAATAAGTTCTCAAAAAAACGATAACTAAAAATTTCCAAAGATAGCATCGATCCAGAAAGAAATTTTATTATCCCTAGGTAACAATTATAAATAAAAAACTAAAATGCACCCAAGCCTTAAATATTATGTAATGTTGATTATATAGATTTGACTTGTGGAAATGTACCAAAGAGCAATTAAGACAACTTTACATAAACTTTTATTCAAATTGAAAACACAGTCGTAGGTTGTATATACTCCTTTGGTGTCTAGAAGAGATCATAAATTCAGTCACTTCCTCGTGCCCCGGAAAATTCACCATTTTTTAGAAAAGCTATTGCTTTCATACTATTCCTACCATGAAAAATGCTACCTTTTTTGGCTAATACAAAGAAACCACAATTAACAGTGAAACCATAAATACTTTCTGTGTTAACCACAAATGGCCTTTCCCATAGAGAAATGGCTTACATGTGTTCTAAATGTGTTTGGTTTCATTTTGTATGGAAGGAGCTGTGGGTATGTTTTTATCTAAGAAAAGAACATGGCACACACATGCACAGCTTTCTAAAATGAGAAACACTCATTGAATTTAATCGGAGTTTTGTCTGGGCCGGAAATTCAGAATTAAGCTCCATGGGTGATGATTTTGGATTCTCTGGACAGGACTTTAGGGTCTACTTGCCAAACTTTCTTGGACTCTCAGTGCAACACAAGTCAGGAGGGACCTTTGCCCGTGTCATATTACTGCATCTTGTGTAACTATGAGCTGAACTCAAGAGCAAGAGACTTCACACATTTCCAATCCAACAATGCAGTTTTGGTTTGTCCCATGCACCACCGCCGACTGCTCTGGGTCAGTCTTCTGTGTGTAGCTGCCCCTAATTCCTTGAGTATTTACTCATCACGTGAGCATCAAAGTCTAAAAATCTGCATATAGTGCTGTTAAAAAACATTCTTCTTTTTGAATGTAACGAGTACTGGGTCATTTTTTAAAATGTTGTTCACATTCTGAGAATGAGTAGAAAAGAGGAAGACCCTCTCAAAATGTGACCTTGTGCTCACTTCCATAACTTGGTCTCCTTGGAAAGAGTCCAAATTAAATCAGATTTTGATTTGTAGATTTTCACTGATCACACATAAAATAAAGAAATCTAACTGAAAATCAGGAATTGTTCAGCATACTCTCTACCCAACTGTATTTATATACATAAAATAATCATCTGAGCAAAAGATTCTCCCCATATAAATGATCTTTGGAAAACTTTTTGTAAAAATGTGCTCCACTATAAAGATGAATCTACTCCTTTATTTTATCTTAATAAATTATAGGACTATTCCAAAGAATAAAAAGGCAACCTTCTTATCATTTACAAGCTTAAACAATAAACAGAATATTTGGGGTTTTTTTTTTTCAGTCATTCTGTTTATTTTAAATGTGTTGAGAGAATTACTAGTTTCAAAAGAAGGAAAACCATAATTCTCAGGGCCTAATAAATTCTCTTATTTAAAAAAGGCTGGGTATCCATAGCATTAAACCAGTTAATAAAAGAAGAAATTCTGTTCAGAAAATTAGTAAAACCAATTGCTTAGCATCATGCAGACACAGCTATTGACTGAGCTATCATTTTATTGCTTTTGTAATTTGTGAATTTGTGATTAATTCAAATGTGGTTAGAAAAAAAGGAGATGATCTGTGATTCAAAATTAGAATTCCTTGATTGGTTGATTCATTTTCATGAGGATGAGGCTGGGGGAGGGTGTGGCAGTGAGGTATTGTCCAGGTGGGGGCCCTGCCCCCAAAAGGAAGGAGTAATGAAATTACCCACAACTCTAGGTCTCCATTTACAGGGATAACTGCCTCCCCCTTATTTTGAGCTACATGGTATACTATAATAAACCTTGGAAATTCTTCTCTTCTGCTTCCACCCAATTATCTTTTTAAAAAGTAGAATCAAAAATATAAAGTCAAAAAAGCCTGTATTAGTCTTTGATATATTGAGACTAAGCTGTTCTGTTTGTAACCAGGGCAGCTACTATTCTATTTAAAATTTTGTCAGATGTATACTATTAAAAGGGCATGTGTCATGAGAGGCATCATGATTTCAATTGTAGTTAAAAACTTCAGACAAGGCAGATGAAAATAAAATATTAACCTAATGAGAAAAACTGCAAACACTTCTGGTTAATCCTAAAGTGTTTCTTAAAAGGCAATTGTAAAACAAGAACAAAAAAAAATCCTGAGAAATAATTTTAGTATAAGATAATGTTAACTAAATGACTTTTAAAGTTCCTAATGAAAGATACAACTAATTTGTTCTATTACATTACACCTCACATTGCCATTTAAGTCAAAATAGCTTTTATAAAGATGGCAGGCAGTAGGAAACAAAAAACAAAACAAAACAAAACTTGATTTTAAATATTTAAAGATCTCCACCCACAAAAGAAATTCATCTTGCAAAACAGAACAACCTTTTTCTCCTCAATATATTTTCATCCTGGATACTATTTGCAATTTTAGCGAAAGAAAGTAAATACAATTGCACCACCTATAATCAAAACTATTTTTACCGTCACAAGAATGTTAAAACAATAGTATTTTACAAACAGCATGTCTTATAAATGAAGTCTTAAAAATATACTCTCATCTTTGGCCTTCACCCTATTTATGAAGTGACTACAACAAATTTCCTGTCAAGTTGATTCTCAAAATTCACCCAAGAGTGGTTACCGGTTTTCCAAATACTGAAAATTCTCAAGAGGAACATATTAGGGGCGCTGTCCATCCCTACTGGTTGTGAGACCCGTGAACTACCTCAGAATTTATCCCTAACGCTTGCTGAAAAGGCAGATCAGAAGGCCCAAGGCAGGTGTGGGAACATGCATTTAATTCCTCCTTCAGGGCGCGTGGAAATTGGAAATTCCCTTGAATGGCAACTCCAGGAGCACCAGGCCTCGTTAACCTGTCTGTTCCAGCAGCTGGCACAGGGTGGCACCAGGCAGAGCGCAGCTGAAGTGCACAACTGAGCTGCTGCCCTGGGGCGGCACAGGGGGCGAGGGTGCGCCCTCTTCCTTAAATTCCTGCTGTGCACCACTGCACCCAGACCCTGGAACTCCACAGGGAGCCAGCGCCTTGCTCTGTGTGTTACTGAACTCAACTGCCATCCCAACTCGACGATAAATTCCTAAAGGTTTGGAATTAGGGTTTTGGTTTTTAGTTTTGTTCTCGCTCATAAAACATTCACTGTATAAATATTTATTGAGCACTTAGTCGATGCCAAACAGCATGTCTGGAACTGGACATAGAGCAAAGAATACAACGGTGTGTTCCCAGACCTTTGGGAACTGCCTTTCTCCTGGAATGTTGGGACGACCCCGCTACCTAGGGGGAAACTTGGACATTTTGGTGGATGTTTTTGTCTGCTAGCATCATTGTGTGAGAGGACTTACAGATTACACACATACTATTTTATTATATACTTTCCTTTCATATTCCCTATGTATTATAATTATGACATTACAAATTTTCTAAAATAATGTGTGTAGGTAGGTATCATTTATGAATTTCATTTAAGATGACCAAATTAGGCATCACACAATAAGTATTATCAAAAGGGGGCACTGAGTCTAATATAGTTGAAGAATCACTGACCTGGTGAAGATTTTAATATTATTCATGCGAAGATTCCCTTAGCACAAGCAAAGTGATGTTTACAAGGTATTTGATTAATAAAAAAGCATAACAATAATGTAAGTAATACAATTTCACCAACAACTTCCTGATTCTACTGTAAGCTTCCCTTTAGTTTTCACATAGGTTTTAGACACATTAGTAATTTGTATTTAAATACTATGTCTACATAATAGTAGGTGACCAAAAAAACTAAAGGTACATCATCTACCTTAAGACAGCTATAATTAACACCTACTTTATTACCCTGAGAACATTGTGACCAACTAGGTGGTAATCATTCTCTAGATGACTTTTTATAAGAAAATCAAACTGCCCATATCAATATATCATATTATCTAGACCCAGCTCCATTCAAAAGTAAGCAAGCAAAAATCTTAAAAAAAAAAAAAAAAAAAGTAGGTGAGATATATCCTACAAGTAGGCACAGTCTCAATCTTTTCTTACACTTGAAGGACAAAGTAAAGAAATAAAAATTATTCAGATGCTATTAAAAAGAAATAACAATTCAAGATTTGAGGAGCTCTTTTCTTCACTGGAATGCTAAATCATAGAGACACTAACCAAGTTTACCTGCTTTGTAAGAATTAACATGATTGTGCAAAATCTTTACACAATTGTCCTGTTCTGACTTACACTGGTAATGAAATGTGTCTAATATAGCTCTTTTGCTTGCATATTCAGGGACAGCAGGAGAAATCAATCTCTAGCGTCAGGAGATACTCCAGCAGCAAATGAAGAGGCAAAAAATGACACCAAATAATAAAGAAATGATGAACCAGTATGGTTCCAACAAGCTTTTTATCACCATGCTGTCTGAAGACTATCACTGTGTAAGGAATGGCCCTTTTCACCCAAGCCACCCCCCTCCAGTCAAGCCTGTCTCCCCTTTCAGTGAGCAGTAACCACCAGAACGCCTACAATTTGGCTTGCCAGAAGGACTACAGATTTGTACAAAAGAGGTTAAAATAAAGACAAATAATTGAAAATGCATTAAGTAGGAAATGCCCCCTTGGACTCAAACTACATTGTAAATTTTACAAAAAATGTCAAAAAATATTTGTAAATCTTACTTTTTCTTTCTGCAAGAAAAATGACATCCATATTGCTTACCTCAGCAGTATGAACAGTTTGACACTGAAATTTTTTTATAGTAAATATCTTTTACTACACTAAGAGGTCTTGAATGTAAAAGACACTGTATAAAACAAGGGTTTTTTTTTTTTTAAACGATTGTCTCAAGAGTTTTTATTTTCTCGGCCACAACTGACTTATTATATGCTTTAATATAACCATCCCTTTACGTGTAACCAGTAAAAGTCTGAAATGATGGTTAGAACATATTAAAACACAAGCCTAGAACAGTGTGACGTTAGGCCATAAACATGCCCATGTGTGAACACAGGGTAACTCCCTTTAAAAGAGTGATGTAGAACCTAAGACAGCCTCCAATATTGTGGACAGTGGTGTCCAAGCTGTCACCCTCTGTCAACATACAGTGCTCAGGATTCTGCAGTACTGGGTTGACTTTCAATTATTTTAATACCCCTACCTATGGCTGTCATTTCTGTTCTGAGCCTCTATATACAACAAAACTATAACCAAAAAGGGCTGGACGCTGTGAAGCACTTCCAGGCAGTCTCCTCCTTGTCAGGGTGGTGCAGAGAACTGGCAAATGTGGGAAGTGTATAAACTGCGAGTCCCATTTCAGCTCAGTCCACCATTCTGTCTGCTTCAGCCTCAGATTTCCAACCCCTTCCCTTCCTTCCCCTGGGAGGACAATGGGAGAAAGAGATTTTATTCATTTCCATGTGCTTCCCAAAAAGGTGGGGGGGGGGAACAAAAGAAAAAATGAGAGGTCATCTTAATCCCCAGCCCCATTCCACTCCCAGCTTGGGTGGCCCTAACTCAGGAGCGTCTGGCCTCCAAGAACAAAAGATGCCCCATCAGGAAGGAGTGGGTGAAAGGCAAGAGGGGCCTCGGCACCGCAGCGTGCCCCGGGCCGGCCCAGGCTGAACTGCACGTGTTAGCGGGAGCTACTTCACAAAGGGGCCCTCGTTCCTGAAAACGCAGGTCTTTCTGAAGAATGGAAAAGGACAGCCACCTTGTCCCAGGTTGAGCAAAAACATAGTTGTCACTGTCAGCCGGAAATAGTTGCTGAGGTGGCAAGCCCTGTGCTCTGTCTTTAAGGTCACCTCCGGCCGCTTTCCTCCTCGCTGCCGGTACTGGATGTCTCGCGGGTCTTGACCCTAGTTTCTTTATGCGTCCTCAGGTAAGCATCCCCAGCTCACCCCACTGAAGCAGCTCCGCTCTCGTAAACCCTGCGCTTGCTTCTACAACACCTGGTCCACCTGCACTTATTCAAAGTTTATCTTCTCTGATATGCACGTTCGTGAGCACATGTCCACGTGGATCAACACTGTATTTCCAATGCTCATTCCTTGCATGGATTCAGTGTTTAATAAAAATATAAGTTGAAGGAATGGATTTTAGTGCCAGCTGATGGCACATATTTTTTGCCACAGGACCTTGTAATAAGTTCTCCAAACAATGAACAACAGGGTCACGGATGACATGGATTAACTATACAACATGACTCTAAAGACCAAAATTCTTAACATCACTTCCTACCAACTTATCCACCTTCACCTCTCACCAGGTGTCTCTTGCCATCTGCTCTCTAACCACACTGTTCTTTTAGTTCTTTGCTTGCATCATGGATTCCTTCACCACTGTGGGTGTTTTAAGGGGATGCTTCTTTTGTTTGAAACATTCCCCCCATCCATCTTGTGTCCGTCCTGCAGTTTTTCTCTGGATTGAATTTTGCATTTACCTCTCTAACCTCTCAATTCTCCACCCAACTGTGCGTGCTGCAACATCGGAACAATATGTCCTGTGCTCACTGCCGAATCGCAGTGCCTACCATAACACAGGCCCCTGGTAAATATTGCTGCCTGACTGAAGGAATGAACAAATGAATATATTTTCCTGTGGCTAAAATCACCCAACTGAAACTACCAACTCTTTATTGGTATTTATTGCAATATTCCCTTTGGAACTGAGAATTGTAAGTTGTTCCATTTCTTGTAAAGATGAGGGAAAGCCAACAACATGCCACCTATTTCATAACTGTGCCCCTTTATCAAGTCAGAATTTTCCGCAGATATACATCAGGTTTACCAACTCCTGGATTTCTCCAAGAGTGTATCCTGCCTAGGGGGAAAGTTTGTCCTTGCTTCTGTGGCTTTGGCATTATAACCTTGAATTGTGGTCTGTCACGCTGAGTGGTCCTCGCTGTTGGTTCTTAGCAGATATAAGCTAAATGACTACCCCTTTAAAAACTGGCCCTAAGGACGAGGTCAAGGTGGATTTGTTTAAGAGCTGTGTCAGGCCAATGCATTCAAAAATACCCAAATTACTCATGCTTTATGGGAGGCCCACTCTCCCGCTCTCCCACGCACAGCCTCACTGCTCCCGTGCAGGATGGATGATTGGAATTGGTATTTTGATTTCTTGTCTCAAAACGGTAAGGCCTGACATCACCTCTCATCAGAAATATCTAAAATTGATTTCTTAAAATGGAATGAAAGTGACTTTATGGATTATACAATGGGGAGGCTAGACAGTGAAGTAGACTCCGAACAAAGAGATAAAAATTTACTTCGCTTTATCTCAGGAGCTCTCTGGGTTTGGGCCACTTGATGGTCTGACGTTTGTTTGCTGGCCTTTCTCCTTTTTTGCCATTTTCAGCCACAGGTCATCGTAAAGGAAATGTAATCAGTGGGTCAATCCAGCAGTCTTTTTGCTGATCTGGGCCCAGCTGTGACAAAATATGTGGGAAGTTGACTTTGGTCACCAAACCCAAGCTATTCAAAACTGCTGACGCGGCAGACGCAGGTTTACTTATAGACATATGTCAGAGGCACACTGCGTGCTCTGGCTCCAAACACAGGGGTTTCAGAGTTGTTGGCTCTCTAGCTTGCAATTTAAGCCCTGGAACAAAAGTATTCTTCTGGGTCGTGTGGGTGCAGTGTTTGCAAGCTTTAAGTTGTTTAAGCTGAGTTGCCCCACAAGGCAATTACTGGCACAATTTCACTATCTTTCTGCTCTTTTGATGTGGTCTTCATTTTGTCTGAGGCATTTGCCTAATTTAGGAGGTACAGGGATTCTGTTAGGATTACCCCCGAGCCCTCCTAGGTTTGGGGAATGGGTAGTCTCTGTGCAAACCACAGAGCCCACTGCATAAATTGAAACACTAGGAAACAAAATTGCACATCTAGAATAATGGAACCAGCATCAAGGAAAGAAAGCTGATGTCTGCAGATTATAGCATTTTACCCCTCTTTAAGTGATTACACTTTGTCCCCTTTTCTGGTGAGACTTACACATAAAAGTTTTGAATAACAACAAAAACAAAACAAAAAACACTCTACTTTTAGATTCCCATGGGAAAGGTGCATCAGCAGCTCTGTGCCCTTATTGTTCAAACTGCAAACCTCTTGTGGCCTTGAGAAAAAAAGGTCTTCAAACTGTGAGCACAAGTCTTCACTTGGAAAAGAGTAAGCCAGGTAGATCTTGAAGCTGCATGAATAGTAGTAGAAGCAAGGCCTGGAGAATAAGCCAACACATCCGTAGCAACAGGTCAGTACCTGCTATTTCAAATTACATCAGGGTCGGGCCTTGGTAAAAATCTGAAGTTAGAAGAAGGGAAATTTTTAAGCTGCATGACAAGGTGGAAGTGCACCATATTGATGCTTAAAAGTACAGTTGCATTCAAAGACCAATGAAGGCCATTCCTCACATATGAATAAAGAAAATTTTGTTTTGTTTTGCTTTTTCTCTTTTCAGTGAAACTTTCTTTTTGGAAAGCAAAGTGTGGACAGACAGACTTTTAAAATACGTTATAAGAAATGAACCCATTTTCTTGATCTATTTCAAAACAATTCATTTTGCTTCACTGGATTTGTCCTAGCATAAAATTTCAAGTCATTAATCTAATTTTTTAATATCCTAGTGATGAGTGTCAAGATGAATATGTTAAACAATTGTGCATATTTAAATTGGGGGCATATATAGTATTATTATTAATATGCATTATTAATAATAATTGTCCTAAACATGCTAACTTGGCTTTATTCCACATCATTTAATCATTTTCACTCTCTCAGTACTAAAGATACCATTCATTAATCTCATTTTTCAAAAATTCATGACTTTTCAAAAAAGCTTTGCCTCAAAATATCTAGCTGCTACTGATAGGAATTCAGAAAGCATGGAGTTAAAGGAGTTGGCTTTTTTTTCTCTTATATCTGAACAATTGGAATCAGCAGTTTGCATTATTTTAAAAATGAATGCTTAGAATCAGCAATTTTGTTCTTTTTTTTTTTTTTAAGATCTTGAGGGTTTTTTTATTTAAAGTGGAAAACTACATTAAGTGCAAGGCAGTCAACAAAGAAGCAGCCATAAAGCGTAAGTATTCCTAGAGTTATAAAATATGTCCATTGTGCCAATTCCACTGCCAACAATGAAGTTTTAAGCATTAATATGCCTTCATTGCAGTTTTAATGCCTTAATATTGACTCTATAGCTCTTTTGGGTAATTTTGCTTTCTCTGGTACTTGAAAGGTGATGATGTCAGCGTTCTTCGCACTGATTCATATGCAGGTTGATGAAGCTGAGTTATTTATTGAGTTCCATTATATTTTCTATAAACATTAGTTCTCAATAAACAGAGACATTTAGCCGAGGGTTTATTTATTAAATAGGTACTGTACAGATGGTTTTGCCACACATGATGTGCTGCAGAGGATATTACTCAGGAATAATCAGCTGTGTTATAGCTTGGCTAAATTAATAAGATGATAATGATGAAATTGATGCTTTTGAGCTAGGCTTGGTAAATGGTTTTTGCATAAACAAACTGATAAATTTGAGAAGCAATTACTTGCTTGTCAAAGATAAAAACACAACAGGGCCCATTTATAGTTAGGTCCTATTTATTTTTAAAGATTGTACCAGATTTTATGTTTAATATGCTGCAATTAAAAAATAATACTTAAATGAAGAAGAATAAAAAAAATCCTAACTTTCTGAGTTCTCCTACAAATCTGAAGACACAGCGTTGCTTGAATAGACACCAAGCAAACTTTTTTTGCTGCATCTGAAGGGAAAATACATCTGACAAACAACAGAGTAACATTCTACATAAATTTTTTACTCATATTGGCATGTTGCAGAAACAGTTGATTGACAGCTCCCTCTATTCCAATTCATCCCCCACCCCAGACACACAAACACATAGTTAAGAAGGGGCCCTACAAAAACTTTTCTGATTCCCAAATAGCAAAGGAGATGTTTACCCTAGTGTACAGCATTCTGTAAGTGGTACAGAATTAATCCACTCTCTTCAAACAAAGGTTGTTTAATTTTTACTTGGTGCCCGAACATGAAAAATACATGCCTATTGATAAAATTTACAGATACAATTTTTACTACATAATGCTAGCTTTTTGCACGTCGAAATCAAAACTGACTTCCAAGGTCAGGGAGATATTAGCTTCCCTCCCCAGCTTTGACAGAATTTTTAAAGATTCTTGTTAAACCACCCCGTGAAGGGCCACCTTTTAGCCCTACACATGTCTGTGTATGTCCCATATGGTATCAAAATGAGCTACACAACAAATACATTGTTTACTACTCCGGGTGTATGTTTTTAATAGAACAACAATCTACAATCTTTATATACCCTGCAGTATATTATCAAAAGCTATTTCATACTAAATTTCATTTCTCTTCTCCTTAAAGAGTTTATGATTACTAAAGATAAATTGTAGCACATTTTTCCTACTTAGGTATATTTAATAGTATCTACAATGAACTATTTGTTATACAGAAAGAGAATTGCATGCAAAAGATTAAATATCTTAATTCTAAATGTTGCGATCCAAAACTTTTGTAATTATAATACATTTATTTAAGAAAAAGTTAAGTACCAGGGGCATAGATCATCACTATTCAAAGGTATAGCAGGAAATCAACTGTCAGATGAAATCAGATATCTGTCTCATTAAAATAGTCACTTTCTTTGTCTTTTAAAAGGACTTTGATATCCTTCATTTAAAAATACGTTAACTTAAAGTAATGCTGTGACTGTTAAATGCAAGCCACAGTGTCAGAATGGGTAGTGTGCGTTTTATTGTTTGTGTGAAATAAATGAGTTACAAAATGCTGTGTATGTGCGTGGTAGAAATTCAATCCCGGGCAGCTCAAAAAACAAGATATCTGTCTTCTCAATAATTGCCAAGAAGAACAACCATATAATGATCACAAAAAAATAAGAATTTGTTTTTAAAATACATAACAGATTTCTATCACAGAAATTCATAATAAATTGGTCTAATATCAGAATGCCTAATGCTTTGTTATAAAACTTCGGTTGTGACTTTTCTCCTCCTGGTTAATTGGAAACCACTGCTCCCCAGGAATAATTACAACTCCAAAGGAAAGGTGAGCACAAATATATCTTAAGGGAACATGAAAACTTTGAAGGTGAGGCCCCATACACTGATAAGGGATGAAATTTAAAAGCATTCTCTCAGCTTTGCTTTCTAGAGGCTGTTGCAACAAACATCAAGGAAATAAATCCAACGAGTTTTTTAGTGATGATATCAAGAGGCATGGAAGCATGACATACTGAGATGCCTTAGACAGTGAATCCTACATTGATCAGCTTACAAATCGATTATTGTTAATAGAAAGTCTATATTGGGTCTGCGATATCATATACTTTACTGAAAATAATTTTTGGTAAGTGCTTAGCAGAAACTTCTGCTGCTTGAAACCGATCCGAATTATCCAACACAGCACTAATATGCATGTGAACTCGGCACTAAGCTCTCATCTTGGTAGGAATCTTGCCTTAATGTACCATTTAGCTCATAATTCAAGATATTTCAAATTACCTATAAAATCAAAGAATGAATAAGAACAATGGCGCATTTGAGTTTCTTGTTGTGCTATTAAAGATTGCAGTATCTGAACTGATTTCCCTTGCTTTCAAATGCATACAGTCCTGTATCACAGACCTAAGCATCTGGATTTCCCCTTGCCTTTGGCAAATACCCTGCAACGGTGAGTCCTAATAAGACACAGCACACTCCTGCAACTAAAACAAGAGTGATTTGGTTCTAATACTAAAAGGATTTGTAAAGATTTGCTATTTACTTCCTTGATAGTCTAATGTTCAAAAAAAAAGAAAAAAAAAACGTGTAATGTTGAAGTAAGGAAACACATCTCTGAAAATTACAGCATAAAATTTGTCGTATTTGTGAAGTTGTTTCTAATCATTATGCAGGTGACAAAAATCTCTAGACAACTAGTCAAGTCAAAACTGATATGCAGAGAGAGAGAAAGCATTTTACTACTCAAAAGTCTTAAATAATTTTAGAACTTTAACATTTTATTCAGTCTATGTACTTTAGTTATCACATGTTTTTGTCAACATATACTAATTTATAGTCACCATTTGCTACATTCAATAGTCCTATTTTAAACATTAGTAATTTATTCAAATAAATAATCAAAATAAGAATCAAATTAAGCTCTCTTTTAGACATATTTTGACAGTTATTTTTTAGGTTTATAATTTTAAAATAGTACTTTTTTGAATTTTCATGATAAATTATATTTTGAAAAAAAAAGCAAAACACTTGGAAACATTTATCCAGTTCTAGTACATATAAGTAAAACAGTTCTAATATTATATTTATTTGCAACACCAAAATATAGTCAGGTTTTCATAATTATGAAATTCTCCCCTTTGTCTTAAATAATTTTATTGGTTAGGATAATCAAAATCACATTCATTAAACTATTAATTCACACAAAATAAAGAACACTGGATTTAGCGGTGGTGAGGCTATGAACTCTAACGAAGAACAGAGAAATTCCCCTTATAAACACACACTGGAGCAGGCTCCTGGGTTAGGAAGCTCAATTATGCCGATTACAAAGCAATTGTCTAAAATGGTTTGCACGGATTGGAACACTAAGTAACCATTCAAAATGCAAGTGGGAGAATTTCAAAGGCACCAAGTAGAAGAGAATTAGAAATTCGTGCCACTTTGCCTCTTAAAAATCTGCCTCTTTCATATTTACTCCTCACTTCACTTCTAAATGTCAATATATGTCTCCAACAGGCTGAGAATGCATTCATTCATTCATTCATTGTGTCTTTCCTTTATGTATTTACTGAGTACCTAATACGCGCCCTGCGGGGTATGGAGTGCTGGGACTGGCAAAACGAATGAAGTAAAGGTCCTATTCTGGAGGAGCTCAGAACAGTGGGGAAGATGGGCAGCAGAATGTAAGAAACATGTTTCCCATTACAATCAAGTTCAATATGTCATGGGAGAAAAAGCCATTAATAGGTAGCCATTGAACCAATGCGCTCAGTGCTTTAACGTACATGGAAATGGCAGTATAATAAATCCAGGGAGAAAATCGGGAGCATGAAGAAGAGTGAGGGTGAACTAATTTAAGAATAGTGGATACTCGAGCAGCTGCTCTTTGAACTCAGAACATGTTCCCTGGGATCTGGAAGGAGAAAGTGGGACCAACAGTCTTGTTCTAAAACACAAAGGGATGTGGGAGCGGGAAGGGAAATGACAGTGATGAAGGACACACAACTAAAATTCCTTTCGGTACTGGAAATGTCTTGATCTTCCAGCAGTACGTTTTACTTTCTGCTTAAATCCCCCAAAGACGTCTTTATCTGAGGCAGGGGAATTTTCCATCATCTGCTGTTGGAAAGGGAACTCTTAAAGGGCAGGACAACAATCATTTCTCCCCTCCCTCAACCGATTCTTCCATTTCTCTGCTGAGATGCCCAACAAGGGTGCCAATTAATGCCACTTGTCATGATGTTTTAGATGTAGACACCTGTCTTCTAATAACTGTACTGAGACCACCAACTCATTTCATACAGGCCATCAAACAGACATCGACTACTAATGGCTTATATTTACTACCAACCTGGGCTCAAGCCAAGGCCTTCTCCAAGGAGCGGCTTTAGCATTCTTGATGACAAATAGCAAGTTCGATGTGTGTTCACTCCCCACCAATAAATGGATCCGTGTCTGTAGCACTAAGCACCACTAAACCACCATGGCTTTCTGTCATTTTCTGTTACCTCCATTTTTAAACTTGGTAAAGTCAGCCTCTCCTAAGCAAGTATTTTTAATACCTATTGAAGTGGAATTCAGATTAAGATTCATGTACAGTTTTTTAAATATGGAAATTAAATTTACATATTCATGTCCCACCATAAGATGAGGAGGTAAAGAAGGCCTGCTGTATGTTAAATTCCAAGAGGCAAAATAAACAGTATCAACATCAGGGATGCATGAATTCCATGTAAAGTATTTTATAACCATCTGCATATTGTAGTTTTCTAAAATAATCTTTAAAGTAACTTTAGAGTACTTAAGTCAAAGTAGATTCTCTGATTCCCATATATATTTCAGACTTTAAAGGGGGTTTGTGTTTCTTTTGCAAATGTTAATCCAAATTGTCAAAAACACAAAAGAAAAAGCGGTTTAGAGCAAATGAGAGGATTCAAAGAAATTAAGAGATAAAGTCCTACAGAAGTGCAGGTTAAAGAGAAATTATTTTTAGCTTCAGCAATAGGAAACGGGGCTGAAAAAGTAAGGTAGGATCAGCCTTAGAGAGCTAAAGGATTTGCTGGGGTGAGAGGATTTTAGGAATATCAGTCTCACAGTGTGAAAGATTCATGATGGAGAAAGACTGGAGGCTGGAAGAGCAGTTAGAAGATAGGTCAGTTGTCCAAGTACAAGCTAGGAGGTGTCCTGGAGAGCTTGTTGGTTAAGAAGGAGAATCAGGAGAGAGACTGCAGATTTAGAAATGACATGGCTTGTTAACTGACTGGCAGAGAAGGCGAAGAAGGAAAGAGGATAAAGTGGACCCTAAGATGGTCCTGGATGCCTACAGGATGAGAAGCTAGGAAGAAAGAAAAATTAACCAAAAAAGCCAAAGAGATGCAAATGCCAAAGGGGAATGTGACCTCAGTGGGAATAACAGTCATTTCAAAGTGCTGGGGAGACAGGCAAACACGGTTCTGTTTCTATCTACTTTGAGCGTCATCTGAGAAGATGTAATAGTGAGACACAGGAGGTGTATAAAACTGTGAGTGACTACACACCAGACGAGATGAAGACATTCAGAGATCCTCAGAAACACAACCCAGGTCCTGCCCTCAGAAGCACACTGTCTAACCATGAAGAGAATTGTGCATCTTTATAACAAAACCAAAAAAAAAAAAAAAAAAAAAAGACGGAGAGAGGGAAACGGAGAGAGGGAAAAGTTAAGAGTTAACATGAGGGATATGTTAGTAACACAACATTTAAATCTATGTGCATCTATTGACTGCAATATAATATATCTAACTAATTTTACTATCCCAGAATTTCTAGAATTCTGAGTCATGGAAGCTGAAGCCTCTCAGATACTACTAAAGGGCAGTGACTCTCAAAAAGCAATAGTTTTGTTCCCCAGGGAATATTTGGCAATATTTAGGGACACTCTTGGTTTTCATGACTGAGAGGAATACTGGCATCTAATAAACAGAAGTCAGGGATGCTTAAAACTTCCTACAACGCACAGGACAGCCCCCTCCAACCTACCACCACCCAGCAAAGAATTACGTGGTCCCAAATGTTGATGCTGGCAAGGCTGAGAAACCCTATTATAAAGTTACTTCAGAACTCTGCATAATATTATCTAAGGTACTTGACCAGGAGAGTTCACCAATGAGATAAGCTAGTATCTTTACCTGACTTTTATTTGAGGGTTTAAGAGAGGACACTACAGAATTTTCTAGGGTAATTTCTATCATAATATCTGTGGCAATTTGGATAAGCACATAGTTTTAAGCATGCATTTAAAACTTCAGGTACTTAAAATGCCCATCATTTCCTGTCGCAATTGTGTTTTCTAAGTTTCTATTTTCCAAAATTCCATTAACCAGTTCATTCTTCACAGTTTCAAGCTATTAAAATGTTAAGCTAACTTAGTAGATATAGAAGTTTACCTTAGCTGACTTAACTGCTAACTTCCCTCTTTAATCCCATATAACCTCTCTGGCACTTAACTTCCTGAACGTCCTACTTATTTTGTTATTTATGCCCCTGGGTCTCTGTGAACACTTATCCTGCTTTCATGCAGATTTATTTTGGTGATGCTGCCATCATTGTGTAAAAGTGCCTTCAACTCAGCCCTCTCACAATGAAAAGCCAGTCACAGAATTACTTCATATCTGTGATTTATAGCTTACAAAGCACTTCCACGACATCATCTCACTCTTCAGGACAGCCCCGTGATACCTCGTGGTACCTCACAGCACGTGTCAGGAATTATCACCATGTTGGGAGAAGGAAATAAAAGCTTAGCAGTGCTATTGAATGTTGGGGCCAGACTTAGAGCCCAACTGACTGATTCTTGGTCCACTCAACCACATCACCTGTAAGTCAGGATGACTCACTGGACAGAGTTGGTTCCCCCTGCTCCTACCTTCAGGCTCACACAGTTCATTGCTACATCTCCACCTCATATTGCATCGCTGATGCAGACAAAAGAAAAATGCCTCTTTTCTGAGAATATTATTAAGTCTAAAGTAACAGATCACTTCAAGGGACAAGATTTTGATTACCATACTTCTTCAAGACAAAGACTTAACCTAACCATTGATGTGGGGCTAAATAAAAGACCTGTTGAGTAAGCCCATCCTTGAGTAACACAAAACCCAAGATTTTAAGGGAAAAAGAGGTTGATGGCTTAAAATACTAAATGCAACCAGATTCTGTTCACCTGGATTTCTTTGTTGGATATTCACAGAAGAATTTGTGTGTGGGAGAGAATTCTGCCAACATTATGTCGATATTTGCTTCCACTATTAATAAGAGGTCCCCTTAGTCACCGCACTTCCCCACTCTTGACATCTTGGCAAACAGACAGGAGTGGAGTCAGTTGTCAACCTACAGCTCTGAGACAGTACAAGAGGTGGCCAGGCGTTAGCTGGCGTCCCCTCTGAATGATCCATGGAGAAGTAGGAGGTAGTATTTGCAGCTGATTAGAACCCATGAGGAAAATGTAAAAAGAAACTAGAGAAAGAAACTCAGAGTTCATTTGGTCCAACAAGCTTCTTTTCAATTGAGAAAACTGAGCTCCAGAGAAAAGAAACTTTGACAAACATAAATCATGGCCATTGCAAATATGTATCTGTTTTTTTTTCCTCTAATAATGAAACTCTCTCCCATCCATTCACCTTCTGCAGATGATCTTTCATTTTAAAGCACCAACCACCATTTTCTCTGTTTTTTCCTGTTCTTGGTTCTTCCTTCTGAGTGCTCTAGGCTTCTTGTTATTCATCAATGAAATGGACCGTTTGTGCTCATTTAACACTTCACCTGCAACTTTCTTCCTAGTGTTAAATGTGCGGGCTCTGGGACTGCCTGGATTTGAATCTCATTGCCATCACCTGGTAAGAGAGAGCTGCTGGACAAGAGATGTAAGTTTCCTAGCCTCCATTGCCTCTTTTTTAACATGGTAATAACATTTGTACCTACTTCACAAACTTTAGAGAGAAGAAAATGAGATTGGGGATGTGTGTGTGTGTGTCTGTGTGTGCACTGGCATACCACACACATCAAGGCATACATGCTGAACACCATGCTGAGCACATAGTAAATGCTAGATATTATTTTCAAGAATATTTTAATTATCAAAATCCTGTGTATTTAATTAAATTCAATAAATAAATATAAATCACACATTAAGCTGCCAAATGGGTCACTATGTCTTTACTGGGAGTAGGAGCAACACAAACGACGCATAGAATGGAAACCGTGCACTGATCAGCACTGGGTGCCAACCCTCGTGCTAAGAAATTTTGCTGCTTTGTACCATTTTCACCTTAAAACAATCCAACCCTGTTTTCCTGTTTTCAGATGAGAAAACTTAACCAAGCCTGAGAGAGATGAAGTGACTTGCCCAAGATTACTTGGAGACAAGCTAGGAAATGAGCGGCATCTGACCCCAAAGCCTTTTGGATCTAAACCACTTTGCCTTTCTCATTCTGGTAGAATGTGAGCAGCCCTGGATGGCATGAATCAGGTTGCCAGCCCATGCACACAGAGAACAAGGAGTGTGATAATGACAGCAAAAGTTGAAGGACCTCATCCCTCTGACCCTTCTGATTCTTCTCCTTACCCAGTTAGTTGCCTGAGAATTGGAACTTTGACACATGGCACTGATTTGTTGTAGCGTGTCTGTTCCACAAAGTTTGGATGTTAATTTCAGACTTTCATTACAGGTCTCTTCTTGCCATTATATCTTAACTTCTACACTATTTTACTAAAATGATTCAAAACAAAAGCAGTTAAAGCTCATTGAAAGTAAAGAAACATTTTTTTTAAGTTCACCAACTTTATGCTATCCACACAACAGAAAATGAAGGCATTTCATTTTCTGACTGCTTCCAAAAAAAAAAATCTCTTTCATATCACATGTACCACTTTTGAGAATCTACAATGACATACAATCACATATGCTGGCATCCCATTCTACAGAATATGTCAGTTCAAAGGAATAAGGCCTGGACTCTTTCAAAGCATGAGAAGCTTAGTAGATGCCGAATAATAAGATTGACAGAAAAAACAATGCTCTGATAAATAATTTTTATTACCTTTCTCCCGGTTAGGAACATTACACACGTGTGTGTGCGCACGCACACGCGTGTGTGTGGTGTGTCTGCTTTTCAAAAAGCCTCTAAATAAAATTGGAGAGTATCCAATCCAGGAAGCTCTAATGTCAATCTTTATTTTATAAGCTCCAGAATGTGTATCACAAGAAATTGTCATTCATCATGACACTTCACATGTACTGCAATGTTTTAATAGAAAAATCTAAAGTTTCATTATGTTAATGTTGAGCAATGAAAATAAAACGTCATAAAAAAATAAGCACTTTTTGGTGATTGGCTATAGCAATCTTCTGTCAGCTTCAAGCACAATAAAAGCACACTGAATGGGAATGGAACAAATGCTAGGTAATCCAGCAGCACCCACACTGTTTTACTGGATCCTTGGAAATCCAGTGTTAGTAAGTGTCAGCCCAGATAAAATACAACTTACCCAATAAACTATGTTATAATGTAACTGTTCCAGAGAAGAACTTTCAGAGTGAGTCTTCCTATATACCAGTGCTGAAAGCAATCTATCCAAATATTTTCTCACTCAAAGTGATAGAGTGACCGGTTTAAAATTTAATAATTGATTTAGGTCAAATTCAAAATAGAAGACTACTACCGAGCAAGTGCAACACAGAAGCTCATCAGTAACTTTGCTGACTTTCTTTCTTTCGTCGGCAACCTAAAAATAGAATTGATGTACTCACAGGAGAACGATCTAGCACAGGATCATTGTGCAGACAAAGCAAGAAATAACCACACATACCACACTGCTGTGAAGAAGCTTACGTATTTTCTGTACTCCAACACATACTTATTGAGCAATTAACTAAAAATGTAGATTGGTAGAAGAGGGAGGTGTAGATTTAGCTTAATATAATATATCTTAGTCTCAGGAAGTGAATTATCTTTTCTAATGTGTCAAAACTTCATAAGATTTTATTCATATTTTTTCCTCTCCACTTTTTGTTTTAAGCTTTTTTATTATAGCAGTTCTCTTTGAAATGAAGCAAAAATTTGTCATGTAGTGTGCTGTGTTAACCAAGATATGATTATAATATGATAAACCTATAGTAACCAATCAATAAATATTAATTGAATTGAGTTACACTTAATACTTTTATTTAAAATACCCCAGAGGAGACCACTCTGTACGAAGATGGATAAACAGCATCCCCCTATAACGTGCTAAAGTTCAAAATATCCATCCATTAATTTACAAATTACTCAAAAGAAAGAAAGGACATGCAAACTAGATGTGTGTCAACAATTTTCTTTAGGTTTTCAATAAATTATGTAAGTAATAAAATTTATAGAACATTTTCTAGAAGATGATTAAAGATGCTTTAATCTACCTTTCCTGTGTCAAGTGAGTAGACTATTCCTGAATACATCCCACCCTTTAATAAAAAATATCTTGAAATACTGATCATTTCATAAATTTTGTCTATTTTGCATCAAAGAGTTTAGGTTTTGCCCAAACCCTAACCTTTGAAACTGATTTTTCCATTACTATTCCGCTTCTTTTATATCCCAGAGCAGAAATGATCCAATAATAGCAAAATCTGAAATGATTGCCCAAATTGGCTTTGTAACACCTCTTTTTAGACTATCTGAGTTTTGCTTTGTTTGGTCTTTTGTTAATAGCTGATAAAGAATGAATACATGAAAATTTGAATTAGAAAAGATCTAAAAATCAGTATTATTTCTACAAGTGCTGAGAAACTTTTTTTAACTGAAGACCTGAATGAATAAACAGCCATTTCAAGTTAGGGTTTATAGGCAATAGTCTGTATTATATTCCACATGTTTTACAATACACTGAATTGCAAGATGCTATTTTCCCCCATCTTCTAAGAGTATCTATGCTGTTACAAACTTCAATGCCTGGGTATTCCTGATTGGTTCTCTTACATTCATTTTATAGAAATGGGTACTTTCCACTCTCCCAGAGGGCAAGCATCATCTAATGTATGACATATGACCTCTTTCTCAAAGGTTCGTATGATCTGTAGGAAAAATAAAGAAAGAAAGAAAGAACGTCTACCCTGCAAGAGTGCTAGAATTTCCTTTGGGTTTTGGGACCCCTAGATCGTTTTAGTCTCAATACTCCTGCTTCTATGATGGCGGAGGCAGTTTTGTGGCCACCACACTGACACTGCCCACACCCCGGCCGCACATCCTGCTTGAGTCCATGTAGGTTTCTCTTTGTTCTGTTCTGTGCAGACAACAGTCACCCGTCTGTGCAGAAAAAGTGCTAGACTGGAGCTGTGTGCACATAAGTAAAATGTTGTTGAACAGTGCCTAAGGAAATAGAAGAACATTATTTTAAATTATCTTGATCATAAAATCCAAGTGAAGATTTGGCGATACAGCAGCAAAAAAAAAAAAAATCTCAAAACCAGTTATTCCTTTTAAATAAAAACAAAAATGAGAAACAGTAACTATTAGAAATCCCACCTGGTGCTTTTCCTGTGTTAATGATGCTTCTTAAATTGCATGTGGGTAAATGGTAATTTTGTCTCACACCATTAAAAACTAATGGAACCCTTGATGATAAGAAATGCCATAGCTAGCTTGTTGGAAAACGTTTAATTAATAAAGTAATAAAATTATTGTAAACTAGTGCAGTTTCAGGGAGAATTCAATGGGATATAAAACAGATAAAACATCCTAGAGAGTTTGTATAGGAAATAAACATTACTATATAAAATACCATATAAAGTTAAAGGGGTTTGTGTCACATAGAATTAAAATTAGCTATTATACTAATAAAAAAAAGATCATTCTTTCAGGGGAAAAAAATGCTAGAGAATACAGCTTATAAAGAGCTGTTTTTAATCATCAAAGAAAGTATCTAAATTACAAAAAAAGAGAAGGTCATTGTATTTTCCCATAAGTTGGAACTCAGAATTTAAGCATAAGTATATGTCTAATAACCTTAAAATGATCAAACAATTGGTTAAAATGAAAATACTGTCATCCTCCTGCCTTTTAATTCTTTAGATTTAGGTTAATTCTTAGATTATCTCCTACACTTCCCCAGTATACTTTACATTTTTGTCAGACCTTGGAACTTGCTCAAGAATCCCAAATGAGGAAAATTCCAAAGTGTCTTTTTTATTCATTTAGGTGTAAATCACTAAATAATGAATACTGTAATGATCAGCTCAGTTCTTTCTTGTCTCTGTAGTGTAGCATTAATTCTTTTTAAATTCTCTAATCGTCTTTACGATTTATGTTACACTAAAACAAACACTTAGTTAATAAGGGACACATATTTAATTTCCTCACACATACTAGAAAAATTTGAGATCTTCAGTCAAGAAAAAAATTTCAATAAAGAAAAGGATTTCAAAGCTCAAATTGCCAGTTTCACGATGATAGTGAAAGTGGCCATTTTAATGGTCATGGTCTGTAGCTTCTCAGTACTTATAGAAATAATACCTATTTTTTGTTCTCTCCTAAATTAAGTTTTCATGTATTCATTCAGGCAAGCTGGATGCATGCATTCCTTCATTAATACCAAAATCATAAGTGAGTGATTTCTGTGTTCCTGTTGTGGCTAGCTGGGGGAACACAGCAGTGAACAAGGCAGAGGTCACGACCCTCAGGTGATCTATACTCTAGTCCTTATTTTCATTTTATTGTGAAATTAGACAAGGTTCTCTTTTTCAGAGACCATTTCACAATCCTTCCAACTGCCTATGTTAAGTTTTTTGTTTGTGAACTCTCTATTTTTAATTTTTTATTTGACCTTTTATCCCTAGCTTTTTTTTTTAATTAAAACTTACCCTACTTTTAATGCTGAGGAAGAGGAGGCCCTCTCTTAGCAAAGTTCCAAATCATAAACTGCAAGGAAAAGTTTGACTTGAATATATGAGAAGCTTTTCAGAATCAACAGACAAATGATAACAAAACAGAAAAATTAGCAAAGACCTTTAACAAGTAATTTGTAAAAGAGAATATGGAAAAGAACAATAAACATAAGATAAACAGCATCATGAAAAATAAAAGATACCCAAATTAGAGTATTTAAGTATTTTTCCCCATCTCATAAAGAAAGAAAATCACAAGCTGACTATACCAAAGTAGGTAATAGTACATGGTGAGAAGTACTCTCCTACTTAGCTGATAGTACAGCTTGAGGTATTAATTTGAAAATACTTATCAAAATTAAAGACATATGTAACCTTTGGCTCAACCATTCTACTTCAGAAATTTATCTAAATGAAAGAATGGAAAACATAATAAATAAACATATACAAGGACATCCACAGCAACATCATTAGCTGAAAATTTAGTGGAAAAAATTAATAAGGGACTGGATGAATAAATTATACACATATAATATAAAAAATACAATTAAAGACTGGCTGTCTATACCCTTGCATGGAAATATAGCCATAACATCATAATTGAGAAAGACAGGTCATGGGAAACTATGTGTAATTTGATTCCATTAATAAATATATGTGTACAAATACCTAGAAGATACACCCTAAATTTTAAATAGAGTTTCTTGTGATGGAATTATGGTAGATTGTAAGGTACTTTTGATTTTCCATTTTGTACATTTTTGTTTGTTTCTCTGTTGTTTGCAATGAGCATTTATTAAATTTATAAGTAACAAAACAATTATTTCCCCTTTGAAAAACTTAAAAGTCATCCTACTCTTAAAGATGCAAAGACTAAATGTAATTGTCTGGTTCCATTTTCAGGATGCCAAGGACAACTGGTTAAACTCAAAAAAGTGAGGCTCTTTGACTTTTTGGGTGAGTCTGAAGTATTTACATTGTCATAAGTTCTGAAAACTTTTGTGTTTCTAGGATCAAATAGCATACCTGGAAAAAGAAAGTAAATGCCTAACATTTACAGTAACACATCTCCAAAGCTTTTCTGTAACAGTTCTCAAGTATCCTTGAGAACTCAAAGTATTGTTTCTTCAGACAGAACAGCAAGAATGTTCATTTCAGAACTGTATTAGTATTTACATATGGTTAACCATTAGTCACAGGATATAAATCGAGGCCAGGGATTTTTTAATTTAGGTACCCAGCAGGGCTAAAGATACCACTGAATAACATTTATAGTCATTTGGGAATTTTGTATATATGTTGTATTTAAGAAACTTTGGCTCGCTAGATACTGTCATTCGGAAATTCTTGAATGCTTCCACGTGTGTAAACCAGCTGTTCAGATTACCGCAGAGCACGCCTCAGCACCATTCGTTCCAAAAATGCACAACAGAAGTTACCGAGAAGGCAGCGTGACCACCGACGAGACCCTGCTCTGCTCCTCGTGACACCAAACTGAAGCACAGCGTCAGGCACAGGTGATTCTCTCTTCTTCACATCTCTCTCATTCACCTCATAGTCATCCACACCCATCATCTTAGCTCAGGCCGGAATTTCTCACCCAGCTTTCTGGTCTCATGACCCCAGGCTTCTGTTCTAATCAATACCTTCTCCTAACTGGTGTTTCTAAATGACTGATTGAATTACATGACTTTCTTGCTCAAAAACCTACAAATTCCCAATACTCTCCTAAAATCCTAATCCTTAAAAGCAAGACTTCTGAGGATCAGGACCCTGCTCACCTCCCCAGCAGTACCACTTAGCACCCTCTGCATGTGCACCCTTAACTCCAAGCATGTTACAGTTTGTTCTCCCTAGAATGTTCTAGGCTTCTCCTACTTGCTCATGCCTCCATGCCTTTTCCCATATCCTTCCTTCTGCCTGGCAGCCTTCCTTTCCTTCTCTGCCAGTCTCACCTGTCTTTCTCATCCTCCATGCTCAGGTGCCACTTTATCCAGAAAGCATTCTTTGAAACGCTGCTCCACCAAGATTCAGGCTAAGTGCAGGATTCTGATCCTACAGCCCATTATTTGTGAAAAGGTATCCTGCCCTAATCATAGGACAGTCCAATAATATGTTCACTCTTCTGGTTCTCTTATAAGACTGAGACCCCCTTGAAGACAGGAATATGTCTGGCATAGTTCTTGGAACACAGTAAACCCTCAAGAAATTTTGCAGACTGACAGAATGAATGGGTGAATGGTTGAGGAATGTATTATCCAGCATCCAGCAAACCTACACATAGTCAAATATTTTCATTGATAAGGTAGAAATGAAAACCATTACTGACTTTCACTCTCCATGAAATAAACTAGCCTCCAGTGGGCTCTGGCTGACCAAAGTCATTTTAAAAAGTGAAATGAGAAGCAAATATATTCTTAGTGAGGTTGCTGGTAGAATTTGGCACCAAAACACCATCAATGTCCGGGTTAAACTCCAGCTACATAAAATAGTTTTGTTATCCTCATGTGTATCTCTCAGTCCACACGTTGTTTGAGATAATGGTGTTTCTAGTGACAGTCATACAAAAATATGTCCTCAAAATAGGTTACTAGACTGGAAGGAATCACTTTCCCTGCAAAATGTCTGGATCTGTGTATGATCTGAATACTAACAGCGGCTTTCTGGTGTGATGAAGTTAGTCAACACACGGTATAGCTGTGGATTTGAAGGAAATGATAACAGCAGGCAGATGGACAGATGAGCCTGGCCAAAAAAAGGAAGAGTAAACTCTTAACAGCAAAGATCAGCCAAGAGGCAGAGGAAGATAAAAGGTGATCTAAAGGGCGGCTGCAGGACGGTAGTGAGGGCTCTGGACTAGCAGTTTCTTTGTTTTGGCTCCAATCTGTAAAGTGGGCACATCTCCTCAAACTGCCAGTTTCCAGCGTGTGTGTGTGTGTGTGTGTGTGTGTGTGTGTGTGTGTGTGAAGATAAAGTAAGATCATTCTTTTAACAGCTATTTAAACACTGTAAGCTATAATATAAATATAGGAAAATATAACCACTAAATTATAATGCAGTTGTCAAAGAGGTATGATTGGAAAAGACTGCTGGTCACCTATAGATTTTTCAATTTACACCTTCACCTAGAAACATGCTAAAGGCTTTTCCATGCTGAAAAAAGTAAATGTTAACTCAATCTTTCATCCACATTATTTTTAAACTAGCTTCTCTCTCCCTTCAGAACCAAGCTCCTCAAGTGACTGCTACAAAGTTACCTCCTATTTGCCACTGCATTGAGGCTTTGGATCCCAATAGTCTGGCAGCCACCAGTGGCTGCCTTTTCATCTTCCTCTTCTTTATGCCTCTGTGGCTTTTGCCATTTGTTTACCACCTCCCTCTTGATGCTCTCTGCCTGGACTTCTATTTCCTCCTGGTTTTCCTCCTATATCGTTGATCATTCCTTCTCAGTCTCCCTCACAAGCTCTTGTCTCCCATTTGTCACGATTAGTCCCCTACTCTGACCACACACACATACACACACACACACACACGCAGCCAACTATGAAAAAAGACTTCTGGTCTCACTTTTCTTACTATTCTTGGGCAGACTATCTAAAGTGTTTGAACATACTAAGAGGATATTTACACTTATAAAAATTTGTGTATGAGTTAATAATAAAAGTAATAAGGAAAGAAGTGTAAACACTGAATCTTTCTAAGAAGGGGAGGGGAAGACGTAAAGGTGCTAAATTCCTATCTTCCACACAAAGAAATTAGTAGATAATGTTAAAAACTGAAAAATTAGGAGCCTGAAATATAAGTAAGTTATTTTAAATATGGAAGTAAACACCAGGGGGGTAAAATCAGCTAGAAGAGTTGAAAGTGTTTCTCTGCAAAGTGAGAACTGCAGGAAGTCAGAAGTGTTTTGGGCACAGGACTGCTGTTTTTCACAATACCTCTTATGATACCAGTTGGCTCCTTAAACTGCATGCACATTCATATAAAAGGTGACAGGGATAACATTCCAAACCACCCGTTCCTTCTATATAAAATCAGTATTCTGCTGTAAAACTTGCCTGAATGAAAAAAGATAACTGGCACCATTCCAAAGCAGACCTCCAAGAATGGAGCAATAGAACAGAAAAAATAAATGCTCGAATGGCAGTTGAAAGAGGAGACAAAGCGGTAACTGCCGTCTGGAATGATAAAGAATTAACCGCACACCCCTTTTCTATTAAGCACAAAACTGTACTACAATAACCAACTCCTAAGTCTTCACAGTCCTCCTGTTATAAGCAGATCCTGTACTTGCTTCCCAATAGGAATCTCCCAGGTAAGATTCCATCTGCTAATTCTTGCTTCTGACATTCAATCTGTTCTAAGTCTATTAGATTCTTAATTTAGGTGTTGGAGCAAAAACATAGCCTCAGCCACTTATTCCGGCAGATAACACATCCACTGTACATCTCTTAACTCTACACACATTAAGAAACACCAAACATAAAATCTTTAATAATATATCAAGGGTTTCATACTTACATGACATATATCTTTTGTGTAAAATATCTTGTAAAAGAAGTAAATACAGAACTTTCCACAGACTCATATATATTCCATGTTATAGGATATATATTGTGAAATCCCAGTGTGGCTTCTTCTAAAAGCCTTTGGGGCTTTACAAGTGTTATTGGATTCCAGTCTCAATAACTGGTCTAATGTCTCTTGTTTACAGGCATTCCTGATTAAAAAACATAGAAGAACAAGAGTGGAGGGGGGCGAGGAAGGAGCATTCATTAGCAATCTCAAACTAAAAGGTAGTCATAATCTATAAACTATTGACCCAATAGACAGAAATTTCCCTTTGTTTTAAATCAATTAACATTTATACATGAGCCATTAAAAAGCCATCATGCTTATAAGCCATTACAGTGTGTACCTATCATATTGATTAGCATGCAGTCAGTTATTAATTAATGACATCATCACTCTGAAACCTCTTAAAAGGTTTAGTGCCTTAAAGAAACACTACCCACAAGAGCCAGATACTCGACACCTGACACACTTTGTAGCCTTAAGCACAAATGTCTGTTTTCACAGATCCTCTGTCCTTCTGATGCATCAGTCAGCCCATACTGTATGGTGTGTCCTCCAAAATATCCTCTCTCATTTTATAAGCAAGCCACATAAATCTCCAACGACACAATAGTTTTAATGTCATTTATATGAGTGGCAGCAGCATATTTACTTCTCAATGCATGAAAAGCACTGACATTTGCAATGTATGTACAATGACTGCCATCTAAAGCTAAAACCCCTCTTTCATCCTGAATACGCTCTTACTCTATTCCTAAAGTACCTAACAAAGCGGGACCTAAAACCGTACGAAAACACAAACATGACAAGATCTACAGTGCTTTCTTACAAGATCAAATGTGCTTTCTTTAATGCAATACAAACCAAAATAGTATTTTTAAATCTTTTTTTCTTTGTATTATCATTTATAAGAAGGTTGTCTCTTTAGGAGGCAAGGGTGTTTTTAAAAACTTTGAAAAGAAAATGTTTAGTTCAACTCTCTACATAGATTCAAGAGAGCTAGCGTAAGACCCTAAATCATCCCATGAAACAGAATCTCTGCAGTTTACTGAAATCCTACAGTCTGTTAAGGGACAACACATTGACACAGTGATAAAAGTCATACTAAGTGCACAGTGCGGTTATGAAGTAAAAGCTACCCCAGGGAATCTGAAATCTATTAAAGAATGTTAACATCATCTTTCTATCTAAATCAAATTAACCTCTGAAGAAGAAAGATATACCACAAAATAGCTAATTATTATTCACCCATCTCCCATTACTCCTAACCATGGATAAGCTCATTATTTGGTGTTCTCTACAAAACTGTTTAGATAATTCAGAAATTTAATTAACATTTCTTTTTTTTTTTCAGTTGTAGATTGTGATTTTAAAAAGCTTCCCAATAGAGGTTCCTTAAATCTCATGAGAATGAGACCAAATCTCCTGAATTAAAAGTCTACACTTTCCCACTGTCTTCTCCAGGGTGTTAGCAGAATATTCATTGTCCTCATTCAGAGTCCTTGCAAAAAGGAGGTTGGACAAGTCTGAAGTAACACACGGACACATTAAGTGTGCAGTATTATCTCCTTGTCTAACCGTGTCATGGGCTCACTGCTCAGCCTGGAAGATGGAATAGAAAGCACTCTTGTAAGATGATATTATTATTAGTCTCATCATCATCATTATTTTGCCACAAAAGAGCTCTCTCTCATGAGGTTAGAGATCATCCTGCAATAATGATTACAAAACGAGAAGACAGGCCAAGAAGTAGGTTAAATAAGACTCCATTGTCCAGGACTCACAATAGATACCAGGTGTGTTTGCTTTTATGGAAGATTTTGGTTCACGAAATAGTTTTTTGTGTAATTTTTAAACCACAACCAAGCTATGCTTATTTCCTCCATAAAGGAAGACATCTTTTTTTTTAATAAAATTGGCAGTGAGGTTATGTGTAAGGCAAATTGTGACTGAGCCAATAATCTGTCATTCTTACCATCCAGAATGTTCACATGAAGATATAAACAGAAAGAAAAGCCACTTCACATGTAAAGAAAAAGGAAGAAGACGCTCCCCTAAGATCCCAAAAGCTCAGATTCACACTTGTCGGGGGGAAGAGTGAGGTGAGCAACAGAGGAGGGACGAAGAGAGAGAGGAAATACTAACAGCAAGGACAGGCACCGCAGACGGCGCCACAGCAGAGACCTCACTCCCACGTCTGAACAAGCGCTTCTGGCGTGCCTGGAAACACTGCTCTCGTTCTATTCATGCCAGAAAATCACACCACAGGCCCTGATGCAGGTAGAAACAGTCTTTTCTTCAGAAAGAACAGTGCAACTTCTAACCTCAAGACCATGAGATTATTAATGGATTCAGACTGAGCTCACGACAAGTTTTCCCCTGGGCTTTCCTTTCTCTCGTCCCTCGAATTCCCTGGGTTTAAATGAATGTCCCTCCATTCAAGGGGAGATCTGTGCCAGCTGAAAGCTGCCATTCAGTGCCTCCGGTACATCTCATGTCTCAGATAATTATTGAGAGGTTGAATAATTTTCAGAGAAGACATTTGTGGACCAGAAAAAGGAAAACCACCTTTATATGTGTATATTGATTAGCTATTTGGGGCAGATCATTTTATTGGCACTTATCACAGATGTCACAGTCAGGCAGTCAGCTTCCGTAGGTCCAGCAACCTACCACGAGAGATCCTAGTTTACCTTAAAAAAAACTGCAGCCAGATCGGAGTTCACCTAGAAAGAACTGCATGAAATCTCTTGCTATTCAGAGGTCACAAGATAAAAGGGAGCTCAGGGAACAAAATGCATTAGGCATCCATCATCAAGTGACATGGTAAGTGATTTGCACACTGGTCCCTCGCAACAGTTTTTGTTTTAGAGATGAGGATTCTGAGGCCCAGACAAAACCAGAGCTCATTAAGTGCTAAAGGCTGATTTGAATGCACTTCTTGATGACACTGAAGCCGACTTCCTCTCCGCTTCCCTCTTCCCCCTTGACAGTATTTGGTTGGGGATAAGCATAAAGGTTATCACAGGGTTTCTTACAGCACAGAGCTTAATAACTTGCATGCAATGAAGAAATAACCAAGTAAGGGCTCCTATACTTACTGCTGTTGTTGCCGTATAATACTGATTTAAAACAAGGATCAGAATTCAGACAGATTATTGTGAACCATGGCCTGTTGCGTGCCATCTAGCACAGGACTTCCTGGCATACAGTAGGTATTTACTATCTATCAAGGCTTCTTGACAAACACAGAAAACAACAGTCAGCCTAGGGGAAATGGGTCACCTGTATATCCTAGTTTCTTTCAATGGTAAAGAACTTGACTTTTTCACTCTGACTTTTTTAGAGTTTTTTTTAAAAAATCAGTCAAGATGAAATGGAAAGCAATTATTTACATCTCTTCAAAAACCCCAAACCTGTAATTTAAAAACAACAAAAATGGCAAAATTAAACTTGATAGAAGCATGAATTTTCATGTACACAAACACACCATATAGCCATGTGCACTTTAAGGGAAGCGTTCCCTGTCTTATGAAAGTGAGGCAACTTGTTATGATTTGTGCACACTTCCATGAAATACCAAAGAGGGAAAAAAACCCTCCTGTCACTTGTCAGCTAGTTCAGTCACTGCTGCTGTAGAGGTACCATAACATATGCACGTCCCCTTCTGAAAATGTATCCAAAGGGGCTTTGGTAAACTCCTGTACAACATATCATATGTGCTAAAGCCAAAATGACTTAAATTCTATTCCCTGATGGATCTGCTCATCAGATGCATAACTGATTAGTGACAACTGACACAGAAACAGAGAAAATGTTCACTGTGAGGACGAACACACGTTTCACGCAGGAGTGTGCCATCGGGATGGCATGCTATACTTTTTGTACGTATCGAAAGTATGTTCTCCTAGAGAAAATTCTAATCAAAGAACTTTTCCTTTCAAGTACTAAACCTTCAAACTGGCTTGGAAATATTTCTTTAAAAATTTTTAGCTATTTAATGCGTTTATCATTAAAACCTTGAAGTGGGGCAAAAATGTTCCACTGTTTAGTTAAAAGTAATTCATTCACAAATATTTCTCAAATGCTTACTCTGCGGAGTGTGTACCTCACTAAAGTATTAAGTGACAAGGAAGAAAAATACCCTAGTAGCATAAAGAAACTAACAAGTAAATTGATCAGATTATGTACATTCCTCATATACTGAGCAATTCAGAAAGATAATCAAAGTACAGGAAAAGTTCAACAAGGATGAGTGACTTAAACCAACACAGAATTCAAGAGTCAGAGAAAAAGATAATATTCATCCTAAATGTGACAGACAAATCTACAAAGCACTGAATTCTTCCATTTAATTTTTATTTGTTCCTCAGGAAGGTTACGACGAGTATTTCACTACCATATGGAAAATGATGCTGTATCATTAAGAATAATAAATTATTTAAGTCAAGCATGAGACAGACTTAAAAGAGACTATTTTCTTCTTTCAGGAAAGGTAAAACTACATTAAATGAGTAATTTCCGCAGTCTCACACTGGCAAAAATTGCATGTGCCCTTGGCTGTAAAATTTGATTTTTAAAAAATGTTTTTTACTTTTCAAGAAGTTGTTCTCTCCCCGAATGAAGACGATTTTATTTTGTGATATCTTTCTTCCCATATCTCTCAATTAGATTTCAGTGCACCGTAAGAAAAAGTCGTGTCTAAGGTTTCTGATAGACACAGAAAAGACAATCTCAGATGATGACTCCACAGACACATTTCTTATTCTGAAGAGTATGTTTTGTTTCATTTCTCTTCCCCTAAAAGCTTACCTCTCACCTCTACCTACCCAGCTACCCAAAAATCTGCTGGTTTCAAATTCCTTGGAAAGAAGGACTCCCTCTGCTATTTTCTCTGCTCCTTCAAATCACACCAAAGAGGTGGATGAGAGAACATCTCAAGTCAGTCTGCCTAAAACAAGTGCCTTCTTGGCCCCATCCGTAATGCTACAACAACTGCCAGCCTCCACGAGACATGAAATACTGTTGGGAGGGTGCGAGGCCATCCCCGCTGCATCTTGTCTGAGCAACAGGAACGCAGCGGCAGCGCATGCGAGGGTACGAACTTCTTCTAGCTACGGGTCTTGGTGGAAGACCAGCGTCCCTTCTTACTTCCACGTGTGTTCCATAAACCCTTTTTGTTCCTTTCCCATTATTTTCCTCTCCGGCTTCAAGGAGCATTTGCACAAAGAAAGTTACTGCCAACGCCCCATCCCTGAGAAGTGGTGGTGTGCCTGTCCCGCCCCAGGCAGCTCTGCCCCCCTACACTCTGCCGCCTGGGCACCCCCGCGCTTCCGGCCCCCATGCCAATACCATATTCTGACTTCTGTGCGGAAGCCAGCCACTCCAGAAGGCTATGTATTTAAAGTTTTCCATACCCGAAGAACTGCACATAGATGAAGATGCATTTCATCAACCCTGCAAGAAACAAAACACCAAAACAAAACCCTGGAGCAACTGCATCACTTTCTTAAAGTGAGAACACAAAAAGCCAAAATTCTAGGCCTTCGTAGGGTTCATTCCTTGGGTTTTCTTTTACAAGAAGTTGCTTCTGCATTCCTCTTTTTACAAAAGGAGTGATAAAATCATGTAGATTTTATACAGTTTTTTTTTTCTACTTCCTTGAGGCTACTTTTTAACCCTCTAGCCTTTGGCACTGATGGCTCTGGTATTTTTTCCCTAGCTCTCTTGCCTGATGTGTTTTTAGCAGGTTTTCCTACCCTCTTCTCAGTACTGTAACACATAATGAGGACTTCCAATCTCTGCCTACATTATTTGCCAGGGATGGTTTACAGAAAACATAGCCAACCTACATGGAGTGTAACATCTGAAGAATATTTCAAACTTATGAGAAAGGAGCTCACAGGAGAGACTTTCCTTCAACTAAATCAGCCACATGCCAGTTAACGGTTTACCAGAATATTACCTTCTTACATGAGCTGGCTGCCTTTTGCACCAGTTCCTGATGTTAGTCGGGGTGATAAAGAAACTGCAAAATATAAAGGGACAATATTACAAGCCAACCTGTTGATATTTTGAACAAGAGAGCTCCTTAGACTGTACAAAGTTAAACACTATAATATAATATTTGGGCCATATTCTAAAGCACCAAGGAAGGCCCTTTCAGGCTTAAATCCTGATCCGTTCACTTCTGATCATTTTTACGATCCAAAGTAGTTCTCGCTCAAACATAAAACATATCTCCAACCACCTACTAGTTATGAAAGCCATTAAATTCTGGAAGATTGAAAGTGGAAAAATAAATTGTGTGTATTTTAGACCCTGAATGATCTTCCTATAGCAATTTTAGAACAAACTAGGAAGAATTCTGCAATTTCAATCTCCTCAGTAGCTTCCCATTACTAAACAAGCACAGCGCCACGGTACAAATGTAGACGTTACATGTCATCTTGATCTGCTGCTTTTTTCTTTCATTAAAGCTTTAATGCAGCAATTATGGCTACGTTGCCCTATAAAAAAAGGAAAAGGCAGTTTACTTTAAAAAGTGAAATTGCATAGCCTACTATTTAATTATACACAAATGTAAATGGCCTATTTTTCCATAACTGGTTATTACAGCACTGTTTTACTTTCTGAGTTTTCACAATCTCTAAAACCTACAAAGCTTCCTGCTATATAATTGTTTTGTTACATTATTGTTTTCATCTTATTTTTTCTTTTAATGTGAGTGCAGCGGGATAAATCTTGGTTTTAAGCCAGCCACTACTTCATCTACTTAAGCTTTTATAGATGAAGATTGCTGTAATTATCAGAATACCCGCTTATTTCTGAAGTATTATCCTGGCAACCTGCTGGCATTTACAACCAATTAACAAGCTTTGCCATTAGTTGCATAAGGGGTATCGCCGGAGTAAACCCATTGTGTGCTAATTTTCTATTTTAGATAATCAGTTTGGCCATCCAGAATGAAAAGAAGAAGAAAAGAAAAGGTTTGACACTCAGCGGTAGACATGTAAAAATCACCGCGTGCCCCTAGAGACAAAGGTGTCCTGCAACTCAATGATTGCTTTGTTGCCGTCACCATTGGTTCTTAAGTATTTCCCTTTGTCTCTTTTGGAAGAAAAAAAAAAAGTGGGGATTCAGCAAAGTAATCATGTCCTGTCTCACACGCTCTCCATCTTTTAAAGCTGACTAGCTTCTCTTGCTGTCCTGCCCATAATTTGACCAAATTGTACAAGTGTTAAACACCTAAAAAAAAGATAGAAATTGAACACGAGTTGAGTTTTTTTTTTTAAACAATGCCTTTCAACCTCTTTTCCCCTCCTTCCCCCTACTACCCCCCCCCATTAGAGTAAATTAATGCATGGGCTTCCTCCAACTGGGCTGCCTTAAAATTAGCCTGCAAGCTGGGTTTAGTTAAAGTGTGCTGTCGTCTTATTGCTCTGTTTAAACCGTCTCTGATATTAATATGCCCCGAAGTTTGGTCTAAAACAAGGCAAGAAGCTGCAGTTTTGTTTTGCTCTTAAAGCTCAGGAGTCACCCCAAGAGAGTAAGTGTCATCACCAGCCTGCGAATGTCAGTGTGGGGCCACAGGAGACGCCTGGGGCTTGTGTTCACAAAGAATCCATCCCTTTGAGTCTTGGGCAATACTAATAATGACTTCATCCCAATTCTCTCCACTTCCATCTGAAAAGTTCTCCTAAAGAGCTGCCTCCTCTTTCCCACTCCCGGATGATTCCTAATCAAATGTAACTCTGTTCTCTGTGAGGGAAAGCACAGACTGGCATTTTGAAGTACCAGTATTGACCAGCATCCACTCTTGGCATTTGTAAAGCTCTTTGGCCACAGAGCTTCTGAAATTCCCACGCCAACCTGCACTTTAAAACCACAGTGTTTGGCACTTCCAATGTGATGTAGTAGGTTTCTCTGTTTCCAGTCAAACTGGTCTTTCAATCAGATCAGCATCTCTCTTGCTTTTTTCATTCTCATCTCAAGGGATTTGTCTAGGACAGCGAAGTTGTAAACTACCCATCTCTAAGGACCGGCTTTACCCTGGATTAATTAACTGCCAGACACACACACGCACACGCGCGCACGCACAAATTCATGAGGAGACACCCACTATCCCATGCATCAAGTTAAAACTTCTAATAACTTCCTTCTGTCCAATAGTTTGGTCACAGATGCAGGTAATGGATGTGTCTTCAGGCAAAGTTGTATCATCAGGGCATGACACCACCATAACAGACTTTTCTATCTTCGTAACCAAATTCACAACTCATTATGGCATTATATTTGAACATATCTTTCCAGCAAATGAAGACATTATTATGCTTCTCACAAATACGGCTTATTGAAATTGGAGGAGACATTCTTTTCAAGGTTTGTTATACTCTTATACTATTCCAAAATTCCTCATGAAGAGAATCAGCCATCTTTTCACTTCTGCAGCATGAGGACCTAAATGCTCATGCTTTGTGCACAGAACTACCCATCTCACAAGAAAGAAAGAAAGAAAAAGAAAGAAAGAAAGAGAGAAAGAGAGAAAGAGAGAAAGAGAGAAAGAGAGAAAGAGAGAAAGAGAGAAAGAAAGAAAGAAAGAAAGAAAGAAAGAAAGAAAGAAAGAAAGAAAGAAAGAAAGAAAGAAAGAAAGAAAGAAAGAAAGAAAGAAAGAAAGAAAGAAAATCACTTAAAAGCTTGGAGCAAAGAGTCAAGAAAATATGAAAATATTTTATTTTCAAAATATTCTTTTGTTATTTCTATCTTGTGACTATTTAAGGTGGTTATGTTGGCCTAGCCCAATCATAAAACTCCTATTGTTATTTCAATAGACTCTTATTTTAATAGTTACTAAATTAGCTATTTTAACCATATTTGTTTTCTAATAAAGAAATTACTGATTTCAAAGTTCAGTGAGTTGAATTTTAACCTTGTGATCTCTTGGACCTTTAGAAAGAAAACAACACCAAACTGCCTTTGTAGAGATGCTGCAATTAATAGGTCCAACAAGTGAGGAAGAGGAGTCTCCCTGAAGTCTTGCTCCCACAAGAAGAAGGACACCAATGGCTACACTATTTTTGCACCTGAGAGATGTTTATTTATTCTGTGTAAGTGCTCTATCTGTATTCCTGCATCTCAGAAGTTCCAGAGCTGTAAAAATGGGTTGTTTCCCAACAAATATTTAATCTCAGTGACTGTGAGCATCATCTCTGGAGTGCAAGTCTTTGTCCCATTTTCCTAGCTTTGAGATCTTGATTAAGTTACCTCTGTGCTCAGTTTTCTTATCTGTAAAATGTGAGAATTACTACCTCATAGAGTTGTTGTAATGACTGAATATAATAAGGTATGTAAAATGTTTAGCATAATGCAAAGCACACAGTAATATCAATGGAATTTATTGTTCTATAATTTTATCTGCATATTAGTGATTATGCTAATCCCTAGGGGCTACTAAGATTAGAGCAGGAACCTAGTAAGAGACACTGAGAGAAGCCAGAGAGGAAGAATTTACAACTACTTCCCCATTTGCTCCTAAGGGTAATACCTATGACTTAATTTTGTTTAATATACAGGTAAGGCTTAGGCTAAAAAGACTGCAGCAAGAGAAAGCTAATCTCGGACATAATATACTAGTAAGCACATGCATAGTATTTTATAATCATCTGTTAATTTTCAAAAAACTCTACTAAAGCAAATGAAAGTAATAGCAGTATGTGGCTATTACTTGTCAATATTTGGCATTTTAAAAATACACCACAGCCTGAAATCAGCTGGAGTTTATTTTATAAAGAGATTTTATCTGCAAAATTAGCACCATTAGATTTAATGGAAAGTGTTTCCCACAAAGAAAAAAGGTTTAGCTTCTTTGCTTGTAAATCCCACAACAGCAAAACTGCCTGTTCTGCTCATTGCTGTGCCTACAGGACTCAGCCAGAATCACTATTTATTGGATGGATGAATGACTGACACTGTTTTCTGTTGATGGTATTTCTGTCCACCGCTGGTCTTTAATGAAACAGCAAGTCAGTAAGTGTTCAGCATCTAGTGCTGTATTAAATTATGGAGCTAAAAATACAAAGAAATTGAGATGGAAGAATTCTGTCTCAAAACAGTTTACCAAACAGTTTTAGGACCTCTTTAAAGTCCTTGTGGTAGGGTTGCTAAGTTCAAAAACAGTATCAAACTTTGCTGAAAACTGCAACAGCATTCTCAGTCTGCAGTTGTTTTATAAACAGAAAACTGAAACTTTCCATTTCATGAAGAATGCAGCAAGATTGAACAAATGCTCATCAAAACCCAAAAGCCTATTAAAAATTCCAAATTTGCCTCTCTCAAGGAATGCTTTATGGTTTTGTGCAATTATTCGGCCAGCCCTTGTTGATTTAATCTATCACAAAAAATAGGAAAGAAAAAGTAGCATCTGCATCACCGTTTAAAATTATTAGACAAAGGAGAACTTCAAATTGAATATGAGTCAGTTTCTAGAATGAGCTGACAGTTTTTAATTTTAGAATGGAACCAGAACATACCTTACAACTTGAAAACCTCTAAGACACATTTCCATTGCTGTCAAAAGGTGAAATTGATTCCACCTCTCTATAGGCTCATCAAAGTTTTCCAAATAGCAGCCTTCAGCTGTTGAGTGTTATGTTTCGATTATATTTCAGATGACTTTTCTAGTGTGTTTTTTAATTGGCAGGAGCTCAAAGAACATTTTTATATCACAGTTTCCTTTTATATTAATGAAAATGAACAAAACATTGAGAGATTGTCTTCTGTCAATTTGAAATTCCTGTTTTTCTGCGTGATGTTAAATTAAATAATATCAGATCTAGCCCTGGAAAACTTTCAGGATAAAAGTACTGCAGTTCAGATTAAAGGCCATAAAATCCAGCCCTATCAAGGGCATCTGGCAAGATACCTGCAGCTCTTCCAGAGAAGCAAGTAGAGGCGATTATAACACATTTATGCCTCTAGCCCAGTAATTAAGAATACATTTTAATTGTCATTGTTTTGCAGTGGTAAGTTAAAACATCTTTTCAAGGGAATGTTAGTCCACATAAGGATGTAAAGCCTTCGGAGTCCTTCACATGTTAATATACAAAATCACAAGAAATTCTCAATTCAGCTTAAATATCACCATTACAGATTTCGCCTGTGGCACAAAATTCTGTCATTATGACCAAACTTGCCACTGTCATCATAACTTATATCCTTCTAAGTCGTGGAATGTCAAATTCAATAGAATCTGGAAAAGGTATAGAAGACAACAAAAACCTTTCTAAAATATCTACACATCCTTTTTCTCTAGGGTATAATAACTTCAACAACATGCATTTAATTTCCTTTTTTGTTCTCTTAAATTTTGGCTGAGAGCTTTTCATGTTGCAACCACACGCCCATCTTTATCACTTTTTAACAACTTTCCTCAAAAGCAATTTAGAACAGTCACATATGTAAGACTCTGTCTTCAAGATATTTGTGAAAAGAGTCTAAATCAGAACCAAGAAAAAGTAAATAAAAGTGCATGCAGACTCTTAGGAATGCGCTTTCCCATGTCACCACTTTTGAAAGGGAAAGGAATAAAGGTCAGAAAAAGCAGCTGCTCAGCACAGCAATTGGGAGAGGCCGGGAAGCGTTGCTTGTAAGGACAGAAAAACCATCCATGCAGGTGAAGCGTTCTGGGGTCGGAGAAGGGGTAACTCTCTGAAATGGTTGCTGACTGTGGGGTCAGGGTGGTATCAGACAGGGGCCCCTCTCCTTGATTCTGTGATATATTAACAGCAGCCCAAGCTGGCCCATTCTCAGGGGCTCACTCACCGCCACGCTAGGGAGAAAAGCTGGCAGGCTAGATGCCAAACCCTCGCCCAGAGGTAGGGCAACCCCATCTGCTCTGGTTACCATTTTTCTGACCTCAGCCAACAGCCCCAGCTCCAGTCCTGACTAATGACCCTCCAGGGAGGAGGAGAAGGAATGACAAATAACTCAAGTGCAACAAATAACTCGAGTAAAGCATAAGAATCTAGAGGCGACTCCTATTTCTGGGGCAATATTAAAGGATAAAGGGGAGCTCTCGGGGTTGGGGTCAAATCCAGGCTTTGCTACTTTCTAGCTGTGTGACCTTAGGAAAGTTACACAAGCTTTCTGTACATCAGTTTCAAGCCCTGTAAAGTGCAGCTGGTGATAGCACCTTCCTGGTAAACTTGTTTTGAGAATGAAATGAGGGCTGAGACTCCATGTGAAGTGCTTGGCACAATGCCCAGCACACAATTGGTTCTCTATAAATATCAGCTATTATAATCATTATTGTAATGTGAGCAATGCCTACTATTGACACCCGCCTCTCTTTCTGGTGTTGACGCAAAATACCAGAGAGCGCCAAAGTAAGTTTGTGACTCTGGACTCATGCAAACATTTAGATGGCTCTAGAGAGTTAAGCAGAACCTTAATTATCGAGCTACTGCCAGTCTGGGAACCCACTGGGCTAGCATAATGGACTAAGCATGTTATTGAAAAGAGCCCCAGTGGCGTCATGGATGTGTAGTGCAGTAGAAGTCCCAAGGCGGGCAGTCACACCTGATTTGGGATTCCTTCTTTACCATTTATCAGCTTGTAAATCTACCTTGGGCAAGTTCAGTAATCTTTGTAAGCATCAGCACCTTATCTTTAAAATGGAATAATAATAACTTGCATGCAGAGTTGCCTGAAATTAGAAAGTTATCAACAGAGATTTAGAGAGAGAGAGATGTGGTTTACTGCCTAGCACACAGCAAGCACTTAATACGTAGCAGTATAATTATTAAGAACAGGAAAAAGGTAAATTGTGGACCCAGTAGAATTGTGGTCAACACTGAATAATGGTTCCCCAAAGATGCCCAGGTCCCTCTAATCCCTGGAACCTGTGAAGATGCTGTTACACTGAACAGCAAAAAAGACTTTGCCTATGTAATTAAGGTTAAAAATCTTTAAAAAGGGAAGGTATCTTGGACTATGTAGGTAAACCCAATCTAATCACATGAGCCCTTAAAAGCAGAGAACTTTCCCCAGCTGGAGGCAGAAGAGTGATGAGGCGGAAGGGGAACTCAAAGAGATTCCAAGCGTGACAAAGACTGGACTCACCATTGCTGGCTCTGGGACACAGGGCCCCACAGGCAGGGATGAGAGTAAGGCCTCCAGGCGCTAAGGGCAGTCCCCAGTTGACAGCCAGAGGGAATGAGAACTTGAGTTTTAAAGCTGCAAGGAACTGGATTCAGCCAATACCTGAATGAGGTGGAAGCAGAGTCTTCCCAGAGCCTCCAGTAAGAATCAGCCAGTCGACATCTTGATTTCAATCTTCCGAAACTTGGGAGCACAGAAACCAGCCAAGTCAACCCAGACTTCCTACGTGTAGAGCTGTGAGATAATAAATGTGTGTCATTTTAAGTGCTAAGTTTGTGGTAATTTGTTATGGCAGTAATAAAAGATATGATAGAGGAATTATTAATATAAATGGGTTTCACTACTAGGCTGTGATATTCTCAGTTGAAATAAGAGCTGCTGGAAGACAGGGATGCTATCAAATAATAATAGTGGTGTTTTTGATCATTTACTTAGTAGGGCACAATGCCAAGTGCTTTACATATATCATCTGCTTTTATCTTCACAAACTCATTAGGTAGGTACTGTTACAATTGCTATTTTACAAGTGAAGAGATAAAGAAACAAAAGCACAGCGAGGTTAAAAGACTTGGCAATAATCACACAGCTTACACAGAGTGGAACCAGAATTCAAACTCAGGCAGTGATTCCAAAGCTCGTGCCCTTCACTGTAATACTCTGCTCCCCTCAGCACGGCCCAGTGGTTGGCACACAATTTACACTAGATCTTTTGCTGAGTAGTTGAACAAATTAATAAATGAATACAAAGAAATAGTATATAGTTCTAAATAGTTTATAGCTCTTATTTAACCAGACTTTTCATAATTACTTATGGAACCTAAATATTGAGCTGTTCAAGGTATTATTATTAAATCATTCTACGAATCAGTTAAGCTAGGCTATGCTGTTGTAACAGATGAACCCATAACCTCAATGGCTCAGCACTACCAAGCTTATTTCTCATTTGTGCAAAGCCTGTTCTAAGTTCAGGCAACATTTTAGGGCAACTATCTTCTATGCAGTAATTTGGAGAATCTAAGGTACTTTGATTTTGTGGCTCTGTCTTCTCAATAGAAGGTCCTATAAGTTGCTGAGGCAGAAGAGCACCTGGAGACATGATGCCCACTCTTCCAGGCTTTAGTCTGAAGACGACATCACTTACACTCACAGCCCATTGGCCAGAACTAGTCTTGTGTCAGCCCCAATTGCAAAACTTAGACTTGCAGACTTCCATGTGCCAGAGAGGAGGGAAGAATCAGATACTGATGAGCACTAGTAATACCTATCAAAATCACTAAATCCCATCCTCTATAAAAGAAATAGATTGAGTTATTAAAAATAATTAGTTCTTCCAATGTTCATAGCAGCACTGTTTACAATATCCAAGACAAGGAAGTGACCTAAATGTCCATCAAAAAATGACTGGATAAATTGTGGTATGTATATGTATACATATAAAATATGTAGTGTGTGTGTATATATATATTTATTTATAGATACACTGTGGAATACTACTCAGCCATTAAAAGGATAAAATAATGCCATTTACAGCAACATGAATGGACCTAGAGATAGTCATTCTAGGTGAAGTAAGCCAGAAAGAGAAAGAAAAATACCATATGATATCACTTACATGTGGAATCTAAAAAATGACACAAATGAACTTATTTATAAAACAGAAACAGACTCACAAACATAGAAAACAAACTAATGGTTACCAGGGAAGAAAGTGAGGAGTAGACAGATAAATTGGGAGTTCAGGATTTGCAGATACAAACTATTATATATAAAGTAAATAAACTAGAAGGTCCTACTGTATAGCATATGGAACTATCTTCAATATCTTGTAATAGCCTATAATGAAAAAGAATATGAAAAGGAATATATATATATATATATATATATATATATATATATATATATATATCTCTGAATCACTATGCTGTATACCATAAGTTAACACAACATTGTAAACCAACTGTACTTCAATAAAAAAGCAAAAAATAATAATACTCGACCTCCTATATCAAGTATCTCAAGCAGCCCCGTTTCAGCCCAGTCTGTTTGATATCCTGTCTTCCAACCTGCCCTTCAAATCCTTCACAAAACGAAGTTACCCACTTTAATGTTGCAAGGCTTTCCTCAACTGCCCATGGTCAACAACGAGATATCAATTTAGATAGTCTACTGCCTTCCGAAGCTCTGAGGAGCTTGACCTGAAACTGTCAGATCATGGATGTCTTTATGCTGTCCCCAAACTGAAGGACCTTTATAGTTCATGGTCAATTGACAGTAATCAAATATTTATCCATCCTCAGGAGGCAAGAAATTTCAACTATCAGAAAGGTCAAACTGAGGTTTAGTTCTATTTTTATTTTGTATTAAAAACTAATAGATAAACAACAAGTTTCTACTCTATAGCAGAGGGAACTATATTCAATAACTTGTAGTATAACCTATAATGAAAAAATATGAAAACGAATATATGTATGTGCATGTGTAACTGAAACATTATGCTGTACACCAGAAATTGACACATTGTAAACTGACTACACTTTAATAAAAAAAAAAAACTTACCCCTGATTATCTCAAAGTTATAGAAATTTCCTCATCTACTCAAAGAAGAATTTTACAAAAATCTCATTTAGACTCATACTTTTTTCTCCTAGGTTAATTAATAAGTGCCTTGTTTGAATTAACGAAGCTCTAAAAGAAAGCAAGAAAATGTCCCTAAAATATAGGAAGCTCTCTAAGTTAATGCAGGTGTTCTTACAACCTTGTTATCAGCATTCAGTATGTGTAACATCACAAACCTGAAAAATGAAACTTAAACCATAGAGATATTAGTGCTCACCCAGGAGAGATTGACCATTTGTCTTATTTTCATGGAAATGGGAAAAATAATATAACTTCATATTTTTCAAAAATTGAAAAAGTAAATTTGCCCCCTCTTTTGAAGAATGCTCTGAGAAAGACTCTGCTATATATTAGAACAGTGGTTCTTGAACTTTGTGCAGAAGGATGACTTGCAGAGCTTATTAGAGACGAAGATTCCCAGTGACTCTCCTCCTCCAATGCCTGTTTTCAGTAGGTGTTCTCTGTGGCCCTAAAAACACAGTTCACCAAGCAGCCTGGCCGACACTGTTTCAACCACCACTGCTCAAGGCGGCGAGGCTACAAAGTCTGGTTTTCAGTCTACAGTGAAATAAGGAACTCATGTCAGACTGTAAATCAAAGCATAGCTTCCTTCATTAATACAATCCTGCTGTTAAAAAAAAAAAAAAAGTCAGCTGAACTTAACAGTGTGTTTGATGATGGAGATGATTTACATTCTGGAGCAAGCTTCTTCTCTTGAGCAGACCAACAGTTGAGAGGCCAGAACAGCCAAGCACATTTCACAGTCTGAGGAGCCATACTTGCAAAAACATAGTTCAAAGATACTCAGATCGGGGCTTACCAGTTCCAATAATATAAAGTCATCTCTCCCTCCTGTAAGTCACTATGAAGTCAGAGCCTTGAGAATAGAGACCCTGAGGATGGTGTTCAGTCTTGTCTTAACTGCTGCTTCCTATAATATATTACAGTGTAGAAATACAGCTATAATTCCTTTTGGGTATTCTGATAAGGGCCATGTACCTGTAGGCATAAATATTTTTTCCTGGTGCTCAGTCCAATTTCCAGGTTCATTCAATTTTATCAGTATTTTATGAATGACCACACTGTGCATGGTCATTCAAATAAGCTGCTGGTGTAAAATACAAAATACTGTTTCTATTTTCAGTGGAATCAATTAAAATCAGAATGTTGATTAAATATAGCAAAATCTCAATTATCCCAGGTTATGGAGATAATAGGTCAACTCTAATGCAAACCACTAGACAACATCATAGAGTATGCACATTTTGACCTTGTAATCAGTTTTAATATATTTAGCATTAAATTACACTCATGGTTAAGAGAAGCTAGTTTTAAATACAGAGTTCAAATTTATTGTACAATACTATAGAATCAAAGCCACGCCCCCACACCCCCTCCCCTAAAAGAAAGTGCATGTAGAGGAATAAATTTAAATATGAATTTATTTCATCCTTTCTTTATTATCAAATTACAAACTTATTAAAGGTAAAAGAGCAAAGGGCATGACTTTATATTCTTCATGGAAGCTTGAACATAGTAGGGCTCAAAGAAATGAGTGAAATTGCACTTAATTAAACATAATAATTAATTGCCTATTAATAATATATGTTTAATAATGCCAAATTCAGCTTATTTTTTCGTCCACCCAATAAGTGTTTGTTGAATATCAACTATATTCCAAGTACTAAGCTGCATGCAAAACTAACTAGGATAAGGTTCTTGCAAAGTGCTTGTGTTTTAATCTATGAGACTGACAAACTAAAGGAATAATGACAGTATCACATGATAGTGCTAAAACAAGAGTAATACTAATCACAGTGGCCGACATTTCAATGCTTACTTAAAACCAAGTGATGTTCAAGTACTTTTCCTGTATTAACTTGATGTTCCTCAGAAGCACAGGTGCACTGTCTCAGTCTGAATTCTTGGATGCAAGCAACAGAAACCAACTTTAACTTCTTTAGGCAAAAAAAAAAATCTATTGGAAAATTTTGTGAAGCTCAAAAAATGAACAGGAAACTGAAAGATTGGCTACAGGTATGGGCCAAATCCAAGGATGCTCCAAAGGACCAAGAAAAAGGACACAGAAAGCACAGCACACAGCTTACATTTGGAAAGAATGCCCCCATCATTTCAGCCACCATGTCTGCCTCCGCCGCTGCTACAAAAGCCTCAAATCACACCCCAGATCTTGTCATCTCAAGACTTCATGTCCCCAAAAGAGAGCATATAATTGGCCAAAATTGATATTCAGTCACTCTCTACACAACTAGGGAGGAGAAAAGACACAACCTAGTCCCTTGGATGAAAATTCAGTATCACCCTAGGACTACTTATCACAGTGGAGGTACAATTCCCTAAAAAATGGAGAGAAAAGTGCTTAAAATATGGTGGAGATTCTGGACAGTCAAAAATTGGCACACTATGTAGATAAGACAAGGTCTAGATTTACTGTAAGGAAATAATGAAAATATAAAAATGTTTTGAAGTACATTAAGATTAAGAATTTTTCAAACTAGAATTTCATTCAGTGCATAAGAATTTGAATTTAACTACTGTTGAAGGATACACCTAAATTATTTCTCTCCACAGCCTGACCCACCCAAACTTTTAAACTGTCTACTGACTTAGAAAGAACAAAGCCAGTTAGGAATCCTTGAATGAAGTGTATTCATTCATTTAATGAAAATTCATCCAAAGTCACTTTTGAGGTAGACAGCTATCATGCACAAAATGATATATACGAGAACAGACTTCTTTGGCCTTTCAGGTTCAAGAGTTTAAAAGCAAATTTAATCATAATGTAACTTATGTCCTCTATTCCTTTTCACAGTAATAATGCCTGGCATTTAAATAACATCTTTCAAGTAGGAATATTTCACTGTCCCTACTTCTCACAATATTTCTCTGCCCTAAACTGAAAGTATTGTTCTTTTCACTTTAGAAAATTAAGTCACTTGTCTAAAGTCACACTAGCTATTTACAGTGGGAATTATCCAATCATTTATTATTATCTTTAAAAGTCACATTATTTTTCAAAGTTAACTTTCATTCCAACACGCCTACTGCTTTAATAAAGAGTTATAGATGAGAATACTGGATAACCTAGGTTCCAGGATTTCCTCATTCAAATTTTATAGGACCTGAAAATATTGGATGACAAAGTGCAAAGTGACAGTGAGTCAAGACTTGAGGTGTTTATAGAACTAATTTTTTTCAGTGGTAACAGCAAAGCCAGAGAGGAAGGAAAGGCTAAACCACACCTATAAATGGCAGATGAATCAGGTTGTGGCTCCGGACTTTTCTCTTTTGTTGTCTTCCTGCAGGAGATGGACTACCACAACAAAAATAATTAGTGTGATCAACATCCAGCACTCACACAGTTGATGAGGACAAACTGACTATAGGACAGTCATTTATTTTACACAGAAAAGCTTGCCTTGAGTGGGAGAAAACAATAGTTTTTGAGTCAAAGACCATCTTTCACAACTGAAGGCTATGCAATTATTGTAAAGATTAAATGAGATGAAGTATATGAAAATGCTTTGTCAACTGTAAGAGACTATACAGATGTGTGGTAATCTAGTGATAAGATAAAATATCTGAAAGACAAGTTTATAAAATTTTAATAAGTAACAAAGAAATCCAATGGTTAAATAAAGATTCAAAATAGCCACTGTTACGAAAAACTCAGTTTTGCTAACATTTTTCCACGGTAAAATGAATGCTCTCCATTTTGTAATGCTGCTGCTGACCCCAGAATATTTTGCAAACATTACACTGGATACATCAGCAAGAAGAGGGTTAGTGCATAAACTTCTTGACGACACTGAACTCTGCCTTGTACCACTTTCTCATTCCTGACTTGACCTCACTCTGACCTGTCCCCAGAGTTTGGTGCTTACTGCCTAACACTCATTTCCCCCTTCAAAATCTTAATAGGATAACAAATCACAAACTAGTCACTGATTTTCTTTCCAATGGAGTGTGCAACACAGAAAACATAAAGAACTCTACCTCTCCTAAGGGAATGTCGGTGTGCATCAGTGGTATCACTGCAACTAAGTCCAAGAGGTGAAATAACAACGGCAGGATTTCAGGCATCAGACAAAGGAGGATGGGCGTTGGAGCCCTCCTCGGAAGCCTGAAACAGCCTCCTTGGATTATCATCTAGTTAAAATAAATGGGAGCTGAACAAAATTCTAGGGACAACCTAATATTGTCATAATCCAAGTAGTGACAAGCATCTGATTTGCAATAAAGTCCTCAGAAAGGCAGGCACATAGAGTCCTCAGAAAGGTAAGACTTTGTGCCCCGAGGCCACTGATCCTGTAGCCAGTTTAATGTTGATTTCACCCACTGGAGCTCATGTCCCTGCCATGGGGGACTGGGAATACAGAAGTACTCTGACTCATGGTTTCTTTCTGAGAGAGCATGAGATACTCTCAGAAAGGTAATCTCATGTATGTATCTCATGCTCTCTCAGAAGATGCATCATTAACTGTAAAAAGATGAAAGGCTAAAGAAAGGCACATACCACAGCCTTGCAAGCTTGCTCCCAGTTTCTTCCAGAATCCTTCTGACATGCTTGAGATTTGGGAATAAAAGAACATACTAGTTTGTACTTCTGAGTTATCTGTAAAACAGTCAGTGGACAATACAAGAAAGTTTTTTATCCACTCAACAAGTATGAATGGACCATCTACTCTGTGTCAGACACTGTTCTAGGGAGGTGTTTGATTTAAAAGATAAATATAAACCAGGAAACAAAATTGATGAATTTGAGTGGAAAATGTTAAAAGTACTTTTTAATTGGATCTATAAGTAAAAATCTGGGAAAGACTTTGAAATAAATCAAAAAGATCATTTGGTGTCCTATCTAGCACATCCTTCCAGGTTCTCTCTTTCATTGCCTTTGAGCTATTTTGCATCTGTGAGTTGTAGAAAATTAACAATAATGCAAATTATTCTGGTCCATAGAAATATAAATGTTATGACCTACAGAATGCAATTGATCATTGCCCTGTAAATACTGGCCAGTTTGGTATCTGCTTGCCGATTCATTCCATTCATTTATTTACCTATATGCACATGAATGCAAATTTGAATTCTCCTTTAAGTAGGTTATAACATCTTACTGCTTCTCTCATTAATTAATGAATAAATAAAATCTTTAAGCACGTTCATTCTGTGTTTACATGAGAATCATAATTATACCTCTTTTAAAAACCTATTCTTTAACAGCTTATAATAGACATCCATTATGGGACCACCTACCTCAGAAGAGTACGTTTAGAAAGAAATAGTAAGTTACTTCTAAAGCTCTTCAAATACAAAGCTTTAATGCAAGGAAATGATATCTTCTTAGTACTACTGTGGTATTTTTAAGGCACATTTGATAAGGCCTCTAAGTGACCTCACATTACTGATCCCAGATAAAGGAACAGAGCTGAGCTGTGGATTAAAAAAGAAGAAAAGTAAGAATATAAGATCCCTTCTGATTTTTTGCTTTAAAGAAATAATAAATTGCATTGTTGTAACTCAGTGTAAGTAGATTCGAGTAAGGCAATAGAGACGGATGCCAGAAGCTACTCACATCGTTCTTTAAAATGGAAATTTACCGTCTGCTGCATCACATGGACAAAATACAGAACTATTTTTCACAGCTTGTTCACTGAACAGATTATTGTAGAAAAAAAAACTTTTACATTTTCTGCAGATTCCCAAATCTCAGTCAAAAAACTCTTGGCAATTTTTAGCAGTGAAACAGATTTCACTTTCAGATTGAGATACTCCATTTAGCAGTAGTCAGATGATCTTCCAAATAAATATAGACTCGTTTCACTCTTGATTTTATTAAAAAAAAATGTTTTCATGAGGTGTCTTGGAGGAAACTTGCACTTATTTGGTTTTCCCAAGCTAAAGCAAAGAAAAACTCGAGGGTCTAAAAATCAGAGTTAAATAAAAAAGGAATGTTAAAATGAAAATGTTATTACAAATAATACATGTTCATCACAGCACCAATAAATAAATAACCCTATAAAATTTTAGAATTAGTTGCGAAGATGCTCCAGTCTTTTCTGCCCTAAATCTCAGCTCCCCAAAATATTACTAAACAGAAGTGCATGTGTTCGGTACAATATAACAGACAGCAATATGTTGAGATACTTCACACAAAGAGGTCTCTGGGCCACTTTTCGCTTTCTGTATTAGCTTTATCACTTAGGTAAAAAGCAACTGCACTTAGGAGTTTATTTCCAGGATCATTTTTTCCCTTACCTATCAGTGTTTAATGCCACAGAAAATAATGGGGTATGTTAAATTTAATAAAAAGTTAAACTCATCAGGAAATACTAAAATGAGAATAACGATCTTCATATAATCCTGTATCCATGATCCCAGTTCTATAGACTCCATGCCACTTCCCCAAATTCCTGTACAAAATATTCCCCATGTTTCTCTGTCTACGGGAGGAAATTATATGTGTAAACCATGAATAGAACCAGAAATATTGTGTCTCATTTTAATATTTATAAAAGTATATATTGTGTATATGAATACCATGGGATGCCCACTAAATTTCACAAATTTTGTTGCTATTTTTAACAAGTTTTTATAGATTTACTGAATTTCTTCTCAGTGACATTATAGATGATCCCAATAATAAGCAAAGCAACCTAAATTTAAAGCAGAACCTTCATCAAGTAGAGAAAACCAGAAATAGCTCATGCTATTAAAATCATTTCATTGTTCTTCAAATGACGACTTCACTATCTGGGAAGGAGTCACTGTGTTCAGTCTCAAAAGCCACATTTCTATGGTTAATTTGTTTTGTTTTGTTTTTTTGAGATATAGTTGATCTGTAATATTGTATTAGTTTCAGGTGAACAGCAGAGTGATTCAATATTTTTATGAATTATACTCTATTCATAGTTATTATAAACTATGGGCTATATTTCCTGTGCTGTACAGTATATCCTCATAGTTTATTTACTTTATACACAGTAGCTTGTACTTCTTAATTCCTTACCCCTTCCCTCTCCCCACTGGTAAGGGAACAGGTTAGTTTTTTAATTTGCTATGAATTATTACAAAGTTTCAAAGGGAAACGCTAATTACAATTCTCCAAGTATTTGGACAATGTGAAAGAATAAAATTGTTCTTTTCATAAGTATTCCTTAATAAAAAATTAAACTAATACAAAATGTGTGACTGAAACATTATGCTGTACACCAGAAATTGACATTGTAACTGACTATACTTCAATAAAAGTAATGCACAAACATTTAGTTAAAAAAAAAGTGAGAATCCGAGTAAAGCCACTATGTTATGATAACAAAGTATTAAATTTTATAAAATTTTATATGATAAAAACTAAATTGTCTGGTTCCAAGGGACAACTGAATGAGGCAATGCTGTGCTTTTGGGTTTAAGTGTTGGTTTCATTTATAGGTCAATAATTGGGGAGTGGGGATGGTAGACCAGAGAGAAAAATGTAAAGTCTTCATGTTCAAAAATCTTTCAATCTGAAAAAAATATTTGAAATGAATCTAAAGATTTATTGAAATTGTAATTCAAACAAATGGGAAAATGAGACGTAATTTACAAAAATTTTACCACCACCCAATAATATTTTCTTTCCTTTCATAAAGTTAATCAAACTTCTGTGCCTGCTTTTAAAAGACTCATTCAAATAAAATATATCCTGAACTTCAAACTCATGAAAATGTAGGCACCAAAGGAGAATAACTCGGAAAGATGAGGAAAGTTAAACACAGGCAGCCCTAGGCGCATTCAGCCAATCGGCAGACCCATCATACGTGGCAGTAACGAGCAGGTGACTTTGAGACCGAGAAAAGGACTTGAGCTGAAGTGGAGGAGGGTTAGTTGCACTGCTCCTAATTTTTTCTAAGCATGATGAGATTTAAGAAAAAAAATTAAGAATTACAAATTGAAATATTCTTACATGGCTCAGAAATTTACCCCAAGTTCTGATATTTTCTTAGGTTAAAGACAACAAGCCCAAAATGAAATCACTCATGCTAAGCCCCAAGTCACCAAACCAAGATTTAACTAAATTACAGTGCCAGCTCTCCCAGAAATGGAATCTTAAACCAGTCAGTCAGGAACCACCTGATCGGCACCAGTGAGGTAATCTGCCTGAGAGGCCCCTGCCACCCCCATAAGAGAAGTAACCTTGAGTAACCAATTACCTTTTTTGCCTAGTACCTTTTTTTGCTCCCTTCTGTCTATAAAATCCCTTGCCTTGTATAGCTTTTCAGAGGTCCTTTCTACTAGACTGAATGCTGCCCTATTCACAAACTATTAAATAAAGCCACTAAGATCCTTAAAGTTTACTCAGTTGAATTTTGTTTTTTAACACTTATAAGAACTATCTGAGTCTTACAGATCAAGAGAAATACTAACTTAAATACTAGTAAAAATAATAACTGTAATAATTGTTCCTAAAATTAAAGGAATCTTCCCAGATCCTGTCTTTAATTTTGAGTTAACATTCTGTAGGAATATATTCTGATGCCGGCTGGTAGCCACTACACAGTCCAGGGTACCAGACCTGGGCCATCTTTCAAGTACCAGTCCAAGGCCATCTTTCTTAATGGTCAGAACCCCTTCCTTCCTGGTTGTTAAGATTTTTGGATGTCACCCCTGAATGGCACCTTTATCAGACAGTAGAACTGAGTCCTTTTTTTTTGAGTCTTTCACTGGAGAGTCGGTAAAATACAAACTGGACACCAAAAATTTAGTCCAAGCTGACAGGCTTGTTGTAAGAAATCTTCCCCGGTAGAAAAGACTTAAGCCAATGTTATCACAACTAGACTTCAGCTAAAATAATTTGCCAGAGCACTCAATTGACAGTCAGGAGTTTCCTAGTAAATGAAGATAATAATGAAAGCTGATGGGGTGGATCTACTGATAACTAGCCACCCGCTAGACACCTACAGCCAATGATGTAACGCCAGAGGACTTGAGGTTAAAGTACCAGATCCAGAAGTCAGCTGGGATTTTCCTAAGCAATTAGTGCCTGCACAGCAGGACCACAACCATGAGACTGAAACATTTTTCTCTTTTTTCTTAGTGACTGTGGCATTTTTTAAATTATTATTTTAAAAAGGACTAAAGGCAAAAAGGGTTAAGGGTACTGCTAAGAAGGGTGAAGGGGGTGAATCATTCTTCAAGTAATTTCCATTCATCAAGGTATTGCCCCAGCCACCTTTTTCTCTTCCCCATCACTCAACGTCCCTTCCCCTCACCTTCTTTCTCAGCCACTCAGTCTCTCTGACATTTCCCTGACCTAATGACTTGTGTACACACTTGTTCAAACTCATTTTGATCCATTTTCATTTTTTGAATTAAAAAAATTCAAGCTCATTGCCTTGCTGTTTTTAAAATGTGCATAACTATTTTTAGTGGATACAAAATATAGCACTCAAGAGATGAAAACCCCTTCAATCATAAACGGAACACCGGTGATAACTCTCACCCAAAGACAGAGAGCCCACATCTCCCACTTTCTCTGTCTAGTCTCTCCTTTCTTTCTCTTCTTATCTCTTTAGGTTGCTTTTTTTTTTTTTCGGTAGTGGAGAGAGGAGACATATTTTACTTACTTTGGAATCGTCTATTGTTCAGTGAGAGTTAACTTCTCAGCATCTCTGTTTTTGTGGTAATACCTAAAATTTTCATTCCAGCAATGCCACTGTTCTCGAGTCCTTTACCTCTCCACTCTCTACGTGACCTTCAGTTGATTCCTTTGTGCATGCCAGAATGCACTTCTTAACTCATTTGACAAAGCTGGGCATGTAACACCGTCAGGTAATAGAGCATCAATCAACTGAAAAATACGAACAGCACTTTTTAGATTACAAGAAACATCAAATGGTATTTTATTTCTAATTTCAAAAGTCATCGAATTACAGAGCTTGTCAGGACCCAAGAAATCACCTAACCAAAAATCCTCATTTTACAGGTGAAGAAGCTAAGACACAGAGGGCTCTGTCAGACCAAAACTAGATCCTGGGACCCCCTAAAATATCTCACCGTACTCTGTCTAGTCGGCCTCTGGCTCAGTTTTACCTGGAACTTTCGTTTTACAGTATCTCAGCAAATGAAGAAGTAAACATTATGGCATTGAATCCGCACTTACTTAGCTTTGTGACGACTTCCTTATGAAATTCCTGACACCATAAAAAAAGTGTTAAAATTATTATGCATTTGTTTTATGGCCCAACTGTTCATGAGGACAATACAGTATATTGTCATCCACTGGTAACAATATTTATGGTCATTGCCTATGACCCATAGATCAGCCTCTTACGAGTTGATGATTTACAAGAATTTGGGTGCAAATGTGTATTTATTTTTCTATTTAGATTCTCATGGTCCCTTCCACTCCAAAGATATCTTTTTTCACAAGTTTTTATCCCATGAATGAATGATGTGATTACCTTTTAAAGGCAGGCTCTCCACTGACCCATCTGACATCCTCTCAATTCTTCCCCACTGTGAAGCAGCCTCTTTTTTGAGCTACACGGGTTTTGTTTTTAATTTATAGCTTCTGAGGAAGCTGATGAGATTTGAGTGCCACCCTCGTTCGGAACTTGCTCACAAGCAACGATAGATTGTAAAAGGAGTATTTTACTAAGTACATTTTAAAATAGAGCACATCCATCTGAAACGCTAACGGGAAAAATTAGGCTAAACACCAGTGGTGTCACCACATAAAGTTTACAGTAACGTGAGCCTCTGACTTCCTGGGCAAACTGGGGTTTCGGAAGATATGCATTTAGAAGACGGTCTTGGGTCATTTTGTTGAAATCAATTCTATCCAGATTAGCAGAGATAAAAGCACTGAACGCCTGGACATCCCTGGTTTTTACTGAAAACTGCCTGGCTGGATGTATTGCTCTCAACAGATCCTGGGGGTACCAGTGGTTCAGATTCTATAACGTGGCCCTTTTAATTAACTGAGTATTGAAACCCTGTTTTGGCTCTCAAGACAGACCTAATTTATGTTGGCACCACAAATTAAAAGTATTAATAACTAAGCTTTAGGAAAAAAATATTCTTTTATCAGATTTAACTCATTTGTATGCAATTTGCTCTTAATTCCAGTTAAAGAGTCAGAGGAAATCTCAACATATACGTATAATTTAAAAATATTATGAGAATGATAAAAGTAAGAAAAATGAACAGTGAATAATTATCCACTGACTATTAAATTTTTCTGTTTGCAGTCAATAACCTGGAGCCTTAGCCCACGAATTTTTCACTGGCCACAAAAGGAGGCTTAACAGTGTGATTAAAACATACTATATAAAATCTCTGTATCAAATGAACAAAAAAAATACCATCCCCTCTTCTTTGTGGTTAAATCTGCTTTATTAAATCAGTAAGATTATCTAGGTTCTCATTCAGGAAAAAACCCCTGAGTGTTTACACTCTGCACTATGATTTAACAATTTAGGTCAAAAAACATGTTTTGCTTCTGTATTTGTCAGTAAATTCTCAGCTTCAATCTTACTATGTTTTCAAAGGCCAAAGCTCTGCTCTTTATTTTTCTTGCTATCCTATCTCACAACTCTTACTAAGCTGAACTTTTCTCTTTTAAAATACCTTTTTCTCTTCATCTACTACCCAGGCTGCAGACGAAATCTCCATTAATTTACAATTGTAAAGAATTCCAGTTACCAAAGAGTAAGAAACAAGTCATCTTTAATGCATTAGGCTTTTTATAACAAGACAACACGTTTTTATTTTGCTTTTAGAGAAGAAGAAAATAATAATCTAGTATCTTAACATTCACATTATGCCATGCAATAAATGCAAGTTATAACTTTTCCTCATATTTAACCAAGTTTTCTATTAGAACTTCTTCCCGGCTATTTAAATATGCTTAAACTAACGGTTCTCTGTAATTTGTCTTTTTTTCTTTGGAAACATACCGTGCCATTGTCAGTTTTTAAAAAGAAGCAATTTTCTGACTTTTGAGATTGAGTAGGTCAAGGAAAAATTACTACTATTGAAAACCCATAATTAAATAGAAAATGCAGCTGCACTTATGAGAAACTAAAATTAAGTTTATTCTATTAATACTTGATTCTGAAATGCTATTAGAATTTTTGGTTAAGGTTTCACTTAGAGCCATGTCTTGTCTCTGTTCCATCTTCACTGATTTACTTTTAACAAGTAACATGTAGGAATATAATAGTCGTGTATTTGTGGAAGGATATTTCTGATCACTTTCTTCTCCTCCTTCAAATATTATTTGCAGAAGTATTTTTTAAATGAACAAATGAAATATTCTTAATTTCATTTTTTCACAAGTATTTTTGTCAATTTACATTTATTTTTATTATATGTTCTTCCAAATGTTAAAACTGTATGCTCAAGAAATACATTTTAGCACTAATCTTTATGATAACTCCACATAAAGGCTATTTTATTCAAAAATAAAATAATCTAGACTTTCTTTTCATTAATTTCATTAATTTTTCTAAATGTGATATATATCATTTTATTTCATTAAATACTACTCATAAAGGGGAGTTTACTGAGAATATAAGCTGATTGTTGAATTTGAGATTACCAGATCTATTTCCTGATCACAGCTCCTGTATGAACAATTCATCAAATTAGGTTATATTTAAAGAGTTAAAATATTTTGTATAAACACAAGCCTAATAAACAAATACAAACATTTAGAACAATTTAAAAAGTCATAATATTTGTCACTGCTTAATTTTAATGGTGCATTTTAACAAATCAAGATAAACACCCTTTAACCTCCCCTACAAAACTCTTGGATTGAAATCTGAATAACATTTACATAAAATTAGGTATAATGTAGAAGCCTTATTAAAGCAAATGTATGAGTACTATAGAATTATTTATGTATTGAAATAGTAGTAATCTCCATTTAAAAGCTGAATGTCAGAATATACATAAATGTTTGCTACATTCTTAATCATAAAGCTTACTTTTTTTTATAAGCATATTCTGAGGCACAGTAACACCAAAAAAAAAAAATAGTAATTATTTAACTGCAAAGAGATCTAAGACTTTAAGCTTTGAAACTTATTTCTACTTTGAAAAAAAACCCTTTTTTCTGGGAAAGAATGTTCTGGTTTTGTTTTTGTTTTTGTTTGAAATTGTTTTAAACACATCTTCAGCCAACGTGTGGATTTCTTCACCATGACTACAGACCTGTGTTACTCTAAAACTACAGCACAGTGACGAGGAGACATGTATACAGAAAGTATATACTTTTCAATTACTACAGATTTATGGAAAGTAAAGTACTAGGAAGTGATAAAAGTACATGTTTGAGGTGGAAAAATTTACAATAAAAACGAGGGCTTCAGTAAACACAGTCCTCTTTGACATTCCTGGTTAGTCCTGTTACCTGTTTTGTTTGGTCATTTCTGTTCATTTGTTAATGTGCTAAGGCTCTTGGAATTCTATTTTCCAGATGCTTATATTCCACAGAGGGAAGGAAAACTGATCCATGAAGTTGCTATTTGCATAAAATGCAGAAGCATCTGTCACAGGCTCCTTTCTGGTTGAGTCTGGCATCTAGGGATCATGCAGCTGGAACAGCCTCCGCATTAGGATCCCAGGAAGGCAGAGTCCCCAGGGAGCACGGCGTCCCACAGCCTGGGGCAGGGCGAGAGCTCGCCTCGTTCACAATCAGCATATTGACAATTGATCGGATGATGGCATAACCGGCCCTAGCCCCCCACCACACACACACAGGCTCAGGGTCAGCCCAAGAACCGCGTAATTGACAACACGTCTCCGTAAATATGTTTCTTATCAAGGTCACAATGAATTAATCATAATCATGTAGTCTATCGTTATGTTGCACAGAGGATGGAAATTTTAAGGCAAGGTTAGAGTTATTTGCAGGGCATTATTTCAGTGGGGATTTTTGCTTTGGTTGGTTTTGTTTTGTCTTGTCCTCTCTTGTGTCTAATTAAAATCCTATGAGGGTGGATATCTCCATGCCCACTTCACGCACACACAGAAAAGGAAATTGCTTCTATTGCTAAAGTAAATTGTAAAGTCAGGATGCAGCAAATAAACTTTAAAGGGGTACATTCCAGTTTCTTCTTTTTCCACACTTACTCCTGCCTGACACTCAAACCAACAATTCTGTGTCAGGGTCAGTGACCAGAAATGTCTGTAAACTATTTAAATGTCTGTGACTGGGTCAGTGCAGAAAGCTACATACAGCTCTTCCCAAGGATGACTATAAACCAGTTCAAAACTAAAATTACTTGCAATATTTTCTCAAGTACATTTTAAATATATCTCAGTGTCTGGTGTAGAAATGCTGCTTACAAACACTTTTTACTACTACTACCTCGATTTTTCAGTGCCGATACATTCACTATCCCTTGTTTCCTGTGGATAGAGTTACTACAATCTGTCTGACAAGGTCTTTGTGAACAAATGGCCCAGAGAAGCGGCAGAGTAACCAGTTAACAAATTCAGACTTTGGAATAATAACAGTTCTTTATAACAAACTGGTATAATTGGACTAAAAGTTTCTCTGATGCAAGTCCATCAGTAAGCAGTAATCAGATAGGAGGCTCCTTTGAAACTTTTCTGATTCATAAATAATATAGTAGTTTACAAAGAGGAAGTTTGTGGGAAGCAGCAGTAAACAGTCTCGAAATCCATCTGTTATTATGGAATCCAGAAGAGCTGAATCAGGATCCTCGTTGTTTATGATATAAAAGATGCTTGGGAAATGTCGCTGAAATAATTATTAACCAAAAATGTCATGTTTTTACTTTTCAGAGGTCTGACTCATATGGGTTGTGATAAAATGTACCCATTTTATATAAATGCGGGAGGTTTACCTGGATTCATTATTTAATGGAATACCAAGTGCAGTTTTTAAAAAGGTTATCCCACAGCAGGATGTATCCTTATTTTTTATTGATTAATTGTTAAAGTCATTTTCAAATATGTTCTTTTTAAGCATTATGTGATTTTTAAGAATATAGATTCAGAGTTCCATTTAATCAAAGAATGTGACTGAATTTTGTATTTAGTGTATGAAATTAAAATAACCCGAGCTAGCCTGTCTTTCCACTCGCCCATCTTCTGACCTTCCCATCACCCCACTTTTCCTTCTCACCATGTTCCCAGCACACACACACGGTTACAGGAAAAAAAATTTAGTAGGAAATTTTCACTCTTGTTGCCCTTTTTAGGTCTAGGAATTATTTCTTAAGTCTAGCTTGCTTGCTACTCATTTAATTTTAAAAGTTTTGCAAAGAACAAACCAAAAAAAAAAAAAAATGTTAAGGCAAAGGAATTTCAACAATGAGGCAACCTTGGATTCAGATGTCCTGTAAACAAAATAAAAAAAGCATTTCCCTGTACAGCTTTTCATCCTAAGCGTGAGGAGAGTATCTCCTACCACAGTAAGGTAAGGAGCCACAGCTGGAAAACAAGGTGAAATCCGACAAGAGAGAGGTTCTTAACATCCGGAAACAATAGCAACACAAGTATTTTTACAGATTTCCAATAATGCTAACTTAGGAATGTAATGCAGTGAGTCCCTCACCTACCCTTAATCAGCGAGAAATACATTTTGCCTATTATGGGGGGAAAATGAATAAAAAACCTAACCAACATAGAATGCCAGTATAAAGATGTAACTACAGGGCGGTAAGGTGAGTAACAGGCATATGGATCTAAAACATCTATCTGTATCACCTTCCTTGAATTTTAAATTGCTTTGGAATATTTTGTTGTACTTTACAGAAAACCCAGATGAAAAGAAACCTACACATAATCCTTCTTTAAGTACATTCTGTTGGGCTGAACCAAACAGAAACCAGCTTGATGCGTTTTATTCGCCAGCTCTCCGGATCGAGAGGGTATCTTCCCTGTAAACGTTGACAACAGTGCCATCTTCTGGCTCTACCAATAAACTGTTTCCTCTCTTCTACTGTCAAACTACTGGAAGTTCGTTAAATTTGGATAGTGAATAATCTTCCCCCAGGTTTGCAAATACAGTGCTTTCATTGTTAAGTGTAACATTGTCCCTTTGTAACTAGTACTGGGACAACTAAATTTCCTGTTTATTTGCCTTTGATATATACACCTTTGTAAACAGAAATCGCTTTGTCTCTAGCTGCTGAATTATTTTAATTTCTCTTTCCCACTTTCCCGTTGTCACCTTTAATTTCTGGTATTTTACTTCAACCTTAGACTATGCCTCCCAACTCATTTTATCCTAAGAATCATTTCTCTGTAAGCAGTTCTATGTATGTGTCTCTGCTGCTTTTGCTGGATCTGATCTCTCCAGTTCTACAGGTGACGTTTACTTGGAATTCATTTCGTACTTTAATTTTTACTCTCCTTCTCTGGGTTTTTTTTTTTTTTCTCCCCTTAACTATCTTCTCATGGCTCTTCATTTAAACCATCATTATATTTTTCGAACCTCGTCCAAATTAGTAAAAAATTCAACGATCAGTAAAAAGTACATGAACAGCTATAATTGCTTTAAAAGTAGTCTCTACAGCCATAAAATGCTAGCTACTGTTGACGAACGTTGGAAGAAAAGCTACATCTTTTCATGTACATTCGGCAACAGATAAATAACCAAAATAGTAATGTCTCTTTCAACCTTTCAATATGTTCAGTACAGTTAAACACCAAATGGAGTAATGGTAACATGCAAAGAAAATTCTTTATCTTCGTAACGATTTAAAACCACCACGGAAAGAGGAATGGCAGTGCCTTGGACAGGGTGATCAGCAGATACTGGTGAAAAATGGTTCAGTGACCGGGTTTAAGCAGGGGGCACAGGAAACGGCACAAACGGACGGAATTTCACAGAAAGGAAGGCAGAGTGTGTGTACATTTCCTAACCAAATGAGGGCACAAAAGACACTTTGTTCCTCTTTAAAAAAAAAAAAAGTTATTTTTAAAGTATGGAGCTTGTCAAATTTTAATCAGGGAGATGGATGAGTGACAGGTGAGGAGTAGTAAATGACGAGAAAATGTAAGTGGGCAAAAAGGAACCAGTGAAAATGAAGAACAAAGCTTACACAGGGGAGTGAAATGTGCGGCAAGGGACACACAGGAGCAGAGGTGGGGCCAAGAAACCCAGGCAGAGACACTGTTTAACCCCGTGCTAGCCAAAAAGGAACGCGCACACCACTGACCCGAGGCTCTGCGAACAAAGGAATGTGCCAGCCAGAGCAAAGTGAGGGACACACCGAAAAAGCCGATCTGAGGGTCCGCTGACGTGACTTGGATGGCAAAGGATTCATGAGAACTCCTGTGGAAATTATAACCCCGCCACGCAGTGATACACATCTCATCTCCTGCTTCCCAATCAATGTGTTACAGCTTCACTCTTCAACTAGACCAAGTCTCTGCATCTGGGAGTCACCTGGGGCGCTTTTAAACTTCCCGAAGCTCAGGTCACACCCCATCCTAACCACCTATGGCGATTCACTGGGACTCTAGGAGGCATTAGCAGATGTTACAGATTCCCGGATCTTTCCAAAGTGCAGCCGAGTTTGGGAACCCTTGAACTAGATGAGCAATCTCCCCAAGGGCAGATCGGGTCCCTTGGTACCCTCAGGACATGCAGGAAGTACTGAACACACCCCTGCTACGTGAAAGTAACAGACAGGAGCTTTTTGACCATCTACCTCGGGTGTGTTTCCGTGTCCTGAGTTTCCATGTGCAGACCCATTTCCCTTCTATACTGGAGAGTCCAGCATTTCTGCAGCCTCATCCTATGACCCGGGAGGAGCTCCTCACCCCACTCAGCGTTCCTCTCCTCCCAGGTGAAGTGGGCTTTATCATAAAGCTGTCATCGAGAGGATCAAGTGAGACAAGGCAAGCAAACCCCTCTGCTCAGTGCCTGCCAGACAGTCAGCACTCCAGACATGTCAGCCGTTGTTACTATCCATTTACTCATGAGTTACTTCCCTGCCAGCACAGGGACATTTTTAAGAAGCCTTTTGTGAAAGAAAGTACCAAGAACTTTCTCATAGTAGCCTGAAAGGGGGAAGTTCAAGAGACAAAAGGAAGAAGCCATCTTTTTTGAGAGGCTTTTTTGCAGAAACAGACACATGCTTCAAGGGAAGGAATGCTATCACAAGTAGCACCCAAGCTGAAGGTCTCTCGCTCCCTGCTATGCGCCTGCCGGGCCCTTGAGCTGAGCCACGCACGTGCCTGCTGTCTGAGGCCTAAAGGAACTAAGGGAGCGAGCTTGCCAAGTAGTGTCGAGAGAAGTCGTCCCAAGAGGTCAGACTTCTGACCCACTTAAAGCTGGTCCACCAAGGAGACATCATTCTGTCCACGTAAATTCTTCCTGAAACAGCAGAAAGTCTCCTGGATACAGGAGTCCCTGATGTCTGCCCTACTGGCTCCCACTCGAGTTTTGAGTTTTGGAGAGCCTGCACAAGTTGTCCAATTGCAAAGAACTCAGTGACTGCACCTCAAATAAGAGGTGGGCACGGCAGTAGAAGTCTCGGGGCAGGGCTGCTGGGGGAGTAGAAAATGCACTGTGCCCAAGACGAATGCTTATAATTGAGTTAAATGCATTATCTTTAAGCGGCTGAAGTCTGAAAGGCAAATTAACCTTAGCAGCCCGGCTACCCTGGACGGCGAGGTAAAAAGCAGATCGCTCTGGGTAGGAAGGGTTTCATCAAAGGCGGGGAAAGCTAGATGATTGGCCATTATGTACAAACTGGAATCTGTTTTCACAATAATCAACTTGTTAATTTTCAATGAAATTATTTCAAAGAAATGTTCGCATTTCCTGAACTCTCTTTATTTGGCTCTATCCTTTCTTTCACCAGATGGACATAATGTCAGTGTTTAAAAGGAAGTATTTATGCCTTTCTTTCAGCAGTTAATTACTACCTGTCAGGTGGCTGAAGATCTCAGGCAAGCCTGAGCAGAGCAAAATGGGTAGCCTTTCAAGGCAGAAATTCACTCATTCAACATATGCATTTCGAGCATCTGATGTGTGTGGGGCACACGGGGCCGAGGTTTCACTCAAAGCTGGTCAGTAAATACACTCAGACAGAAGGGAGACCACACCCACCACACATTAAAGTCACACAAACACGCCACCAAGTTGTTACAGGCTGAGTGGCCCCCAAAATTCACGTGGTGAAGCCCTGAACTCCTAATGCCTCAGAATGTGACTGTTTTTGGAGACAGGACCTTTAAAGATGTGATTCTGTTCAAATAAGGCTGTTCAGGTGGGCCCTAATCCAGCCTGGCTGATGTCAGTAAGAAGAGATTTGGACACAGAGACACCAGGACAGGGTGCGCACAGAGGGGAGGCCATGTGGGGACACAGAGGGCCACCTGCAAGCCAAGGGGACAGGCCTCGGGAGACACCGACCCCGCCAGCACTTGGACCCTGGACGTCTACCCTCCAGAACTGTAAGAAAATCAATTCCTGTTGTTTAAGCCGCCCAGTCTGTTGTATTTTGGTATGGCAGCCCTAGAGGATTAATACACAAATCAAATATTTACCTGGCCAAGAAAAAAAAAAGCCTTAGTTTTCTTCGCCATCTACAGCAAACCCCAGTTCCCCCAGGTGCCATTTTGTGTCCTCTTTTTTTCCAGAAGTTTCTGCCCTAAATTTTCCCCTGAGCCCTCTGGACAAAGATTCTCTATTTGTTGCCTCTAGCAAAGCAGTTTTAATATGTGTGTCTGTGTGTGTGTGTGTGTCTGTGTGTGTGTGTGAGAGAGAGAGAGAAACAGCCCATGGCCAAAAACTATATCTTAAGTGAGTTACAGAGAAAAAAATACTTGAAAAGTATGTGACAACTTGTTACATTTTCTTAATTCCCTCTAGAATGAGTATAATAAAGTGAAACTTCATTATAACATGGAATATATTTTGCACAAAATAATACTCCTGCTTGTGCGTTGAAAGACTAGTTAGCTCTGCCTGGACCCAGTACCCACGTCACATTTCTGGAAAGTCGTCTGACATGAATCAGTCTGAAAAACAAAACAAGCAGGTGCATAATGTATTACCCAGAATAAAATAAACATGGCTTCATTTTTAAGTGCCAGGGTTTATTTCATCCATTAAATCTCCGGCAGCTACTGCACGTTTGGCATAGAGGCTTGGCGCCCTCTTGTGTCCATTTGGGACAAGTTTGTTCGTGGAATTTTTGAGCAATTTATTCCATAGCGTCTTTCATGCAATCTCTAAAAATTGCAAGAGGACACTCAATAGCAAGCAAACTCCCCTTCTCTACATGAATGGCACAAGTTATAAAAATGCTGCTCAGTTAAGACACATATTATGTTATAAAATTTCACATTTCAAATAAACATTACTGTATTATGTGACTGAGGATTTGAGCTGTCTTTTCTGTAGATTAGACAAAAGCTTTTCCATTTGCTTTTATAGTTAGTAGGTGTTCATATGGATTTGTTAAACTTTCAGATTTTTAATTCAAAAGTACCTCTCCTCTAGGTAGCCTTTAAGAAGTATTATTTTTTACTCAGATTTCCACTGGAAAATATGCAAAATATTTTTACAAGTGAAACCATAACTTGTTATCTGCAATGACTGCATCTGTACATTTTTGTTCAAGATACCAGTTGTTAACACCGCCGTTGCTGTTCCCATCAAAGGGATGAACGAATATGCACAGATTGCTGAAACAGGATTTCGTCCGGACTAGTTCAGTATGTTGACGATTACAGTACAGAAGGTCCCACTGCACGTTAGAGTTAATTTCCCCAATTTAGATCTAATAAAGCATCCACCTAGGTTACTTCCTTGTTTGGTGTACACACCATAAGTGTGAACTGGCATCTGCATCACAAATCATCTGAACCTGTCCCTATTTCTCATTTCTAAAATTTAGTTTGAATGACATACGTCAAAATCCATTTATATTTACACTGTACTCAGATATATAACCATCTGCATCTGGAGCATGGGCTTTACTCCTCCCACAAGAATCATTAAATTCCCCGAGTGAATTCACTAAACTCCAAAGGCAAGAGGACTGGCAAACTGACAAGGGCTATTTCAGAAGCTTCCAGAAGATGCAAAGGCAAAAGAAATACGTTATATGTCATGAGAAAGATTGACAACCTATGAGAACAGGGGCAATTTGAAGCTGATATCATCAGAAGCAGCTGTGAGGCTGAATGAGGACGTTTGACATAAAAGCGAGAACTCAGGCTTCAGTCACAGCTCTGCACACACTGGCCAGACACCTTGGTCACATCTGCTCATTTCTCTGAGCCCCAGTATCATCACCAGTAAAATGGGGATAATTCTTTCTTCGCTGATCATTAATGAGATCGCACATAATAAATGCTCAAGGAAAAAAGTACAAGAAAAAAGATGCAGTTTATTAATCAATGTGGTTTAGACATTTAACATAGGCCGAAAAGTAATTAGTCTTACGATGTCCTCATTCTTGGGAATGTGTTTTAATTTTTTCAGATCCTTAGAGTTAGTCTGAGAACAGAGGTAAGTGCAAAATTACCAAGACAAACCTAGGGAGTCCTGGTCTGGACTTTGGAGGAATTTTGGAGGACAATTCATCACGGCAAAGAGTCCAAGGTCATTTCCTCACCCTGCTGTGAGAAATACACACACACGCACATGCACACACACACACACACACACACACACACACACACACACGAGAATTCCTGCTCTTTATAAGTCAAATGCTGTGATACAGATATTATCTTCACAGGATGCTGTACTCATCATCTGTTTAAATTTGTCTTTTCTGTGATTAAAACAACAAGGAACATGTAAGGATTTCATCTAATAATGGTTTCCTCCTCCTTCCTTCCTAGCTTGCCCCCACTCCTTTTCTCCCAGATTGGAGTTTTGGCCAAGTATTTTCACCATTAAACTTTTCACCATCTGGATACAGAAGTAATAGTGCAAATGAGCGGTCCAGAAAATCTGACGGCACCCTAATGGGCCTGAAAATAAAAGAGACTTGTTGGATCCTCCAGCTCTGTGTGGGTTATTTCAAAACCTTCCTCATCCCCAGCTAGAATGGATTCCTCCCTCCTCAGAGTTTAGAAAACTTTGTTCTTGTCCTTACTAAAATTAAAGTCGGATTGTTTTTAGCTAGCTGGGTATGAGCACAAACTCCTTGAGGATAGGAAGCATGTCTTATTCATCTCATTTTCATTTCCAAGTGCCTAGAGCAATTTTTTAATGTCTTAGAAAGCCACAAGCTGCTGAGGGAGGGCTCTGGGCAGCAGAGCTTCAAGTCCTGGCTAAGATGCTGAGCGTGTCTTCACCCCACTAGCAAGTCAAGACACTGCTCTGAGCTTTGACTTCCTTCCCTATAACGTAGATTAATAGAATCCCCATATTCCTCAAGACGGGTGAGAAGATCAAATAAGACAATGTACATGAAGGCACATTTTAAACTGCACGTAACTAAAACAAACAAACAGAAACTCCTTAGTATAGCCAAGTACAGGATAAGAGCCAAACACAAATATGTAAACTCACCACATTTTTTGACATACCAGAATTCCCCCTTTTACGGGGAAGCACAGCAAGCAGTCTGTGATGGTAAATTTTATGTGTCAACTTGGCTAGGCTTTGGTGCCCAGTCACTGGGTCAAACATCAGCCTAGATGTTGCTGTGAGCTATTTTTCAGATGTTACTGACATTTAAATTGGATGTGACTGAGTTAAGCAGAATGAGCGCCATGGTGTGGGTGGTCCTCATCTGATCAGCTGAAGGCTATAAGAGCAGAGATAGAGGCTTCCCTAAGAAGAAACAAGTCTTCTTAAGATTACAGCATGGAATCCTGCTTGTTACAATGCAGAATTCAGGCTCAAGACTGCAAAATCAGCACCTGCCTGACTTTCCAGCCTGCCAGCCTGCCAGCCTGCCCTTTAGATTTCAAACCTGCCACCCCCACAATCCCGTGAGCAAATTCCTTAAAATAAATCACTTTCTCTTTTACATATATATACAAAAGATACATTTTCTATCTTATATATATGTTACATATATGTGTCATATATATATATATATCCCCAAAGTATACATATATTATTCTAATACAGGTATATAAATTATGCATATATACATATGTGTATATATCACTGTCTAAGACAGATTTCATGAGGCAGAGCAAAGCTGAGGGAATTTAGCCTGTAAATTGAATTTGAATGGGTACAGTTAAGGTAGAGGGAGACGAATTTGGGCTTAGCGTCCATTCATTTATACAGTGAGTATCTACTGAGTATAAATAATGACCTAAATTTTGCTGAACACACTTCCTGTGTTCCAGGCACTTCCAGAGGCTTTCCAAGCATCATTTCATGGGAGCCTCAGAACAGTTAAATACAACTATCCTATTTTATGCAAAAGGAAACTAAATCACAGAAAACTCAAACAATTACTCAAGGTTATGCAACAGGAAGACAGAGGAAGTAAATCTGACAAGCAACTTGAGTCTAAAGTCACCATGCTGTGTGACCATCACGTCCTGGGTGCTAGAGCTCCTGGCAGGCTGGGCATTCAGGGGGAGTCAAACAGATACAACCTGCCCCAATTCCTTAAAACAAATCTCTATACCTATATATACACATCCTATTGGTTTTGTTTTCCTGAAGAACCCCAACTAATACACACACACACACACATATGCATTTTACACATACGCATGCACATATATGTATATGTGTGTTGTATATAATGCATACATAATAAATATATATAATGCATACACAGATATCTAGAACACAAACATATATATGCATGCATATGTGTAAAATACATATGCATCTTGTTTCCCATTCCACACTTTTGCATAAATGACTACTTCTTCTTGGAATAGTCTTCTCCCCTTGTCTGCTCAGCATTGCTTGTCCAACCAGGGCAACCCACTGCAAGCATCTCTTCCTCTGGGGAGCCTTTACTGCCAGCCTCTTGCAGTGGTAGTCATCACTGCCTCCTCTAGGGGCTGGTTTGCATTGCACCCTATTACAAAGACAGTCCCTTTTTTTTTCATCTTTGCCTACAAAGTACCTGGGTCCCGCGCCTGGCACATAGTTGGCCCTCCCTGAGTGAGTACAAGACAGAAGTGGATTTAATGCATGGGACAGGGTAAAAGAGGGTAGAATTATATGGACTGATGGAGGAGGAGGGCCAAAGAAAGACAGAAGCCATTTGAGGCTGAACTTAAGAAAGTAGGGACCAGAGTAATGTAGAGCCTGCAAAGTGGTAAAATAAAATGATGATGATGGTGATACGGTGATGATGATGGTGATGATGATGGATGATGATGATGGTTATAATGATGATGGTGATGATAACAATAATGAAAGCAACAACAAGAGTAATAAGCAAGACTGAAATAGAAGGAATGGTGGCAGGTCAGGCATAGACAGAGAGAGAATAAGCAGACAAAACCAGAGAAGCTTGTATAGATGGAAAATGAAGTGTCACCAAGTGGAGAAAAGGACTGGTGAAATGTTTTTGTTTTTCAAATCAATAACTTGTCTTAAAGCAGTAAAATAATTTGTATTGATTTTATTTTATACTCATCTTTCTGAAAAATTCTTTGAAAATGACGACATATGACATAATATGATGCTTTGACGTTTCCATGAATTTTGTTATAGCTGCCAACATTAATTATGTTGTTTGCATAATTTTCCTTTTAGGAAACACCGCTAGAAATGGTTCAGACCTGTCATGAAAAAAACATTAAGTTATCTTAAATGCATATGAAGGAAGAAAGTAAGAACATTCAAGGAAATACCAAAGAGAAAATTAAATTCATTTTTTCCACACAATTTTAACAAACCCTAATAAAGACATGACTTATAAAATCGATAATCTTTCTCTTTCTTGCCTGTAGATTCAAATTGGCTCAAAAAAGAAGCCAAACTTTTTACTTTAAGAGGAGCTGGCATACTAAAATAATTATTTATAAGTACTAACATGTTTGTCTGAAACTTTAGATACTAGCGCTAACTCGCAGGGCTGGAAAACGCTCTTGGCCCATGGAGGAAGCCACCGAAACACTGTGGGTTTGGCGTTTCAAGTCAAGCCCAGTCCCTTTGCTATTTGAGTTCATTTATTCTTGGCAAAACGGAACTTCCTGTCCCTAAGAAAGATTTTTCATGTTTCATAAAAATTATTCCAACGTGTTCTTGGACTTCAAAAGGCTCTTACAAAACATTTTTATTAGTTAAATTCATGGAATATGGTGCATAAGGATTGCATTTTCTTTTACCTTAAATAAGTAACAATTAGGGTGAAACTAACGGGATGTAGCGTTTGGAGATGCTTGGCAAAGAAGAGATCACCTGAGGACCGCTTCACCACGAGTTATGGGAAAACACATCACCTTCAAGGAGGCAGTATGTGCTCTCTCTCGGAATTCTAGAACTGGGTGCAGCTCCATTTTTCTTTAGATTATCAAAGCCCAAAGCTTACTACCGAGGGAGGCACCCTTACACTAAGGGCCACCAGAACGTTCTAAGGTGAAAGCAAAAACGTCTGTCCATCAGCCCTTTTGTTAATTAAGATGTCCTGTTTCCACTATCTCTTTCCAGAGGAACCAGTCTTCCAATTCTCTTTTTATGAGGCAAAAATGTAAGATTCTTTATGTAATCACTCTCATCAAGCTTGTTCCCATACCAGGAGGCAAAGAATCCAATAGCCCCTACGGCTGGCATCTTACTCGGTGGGTCATGTCTTCAAGAGATGGAGATGCAGAGAGTTGCCTGCTCCAGTAAAAGGTGAGCACCAGCAAGAAGGGCAGAGGTGTGGACAGGGAAGCCCAAGAAGACTGTGAGCCTTTCCAAGCTCAGAGAGAAGACAGAGGATGCTGCGCAACCTTCCCAGACAGCCAATCAGGCTGATTATTAATTTTATATTTTGAGTAGTGGGTTAGGTTGGGAGTCTCGGAATTTAGTCCACCTGATTTATTTAACATAACAGATCTTTGCTATCCCAAGCATTGATTATGTAATTTTTTTTGAACTTGCCATATTGCTCAGGAGAGCAAAAGTCATCATAACGTTAAATATTTACTAATACACTGACCATTAATAAAAATGAGTACCTACTCCAACAGCCCTCCCATCTGGGTCCTTCCAACATGTAAAGTCAAGTCTTTGTTCATGATTCCAGCCCCACCCCACACCCCATGGTCTGCTGTTGTAAATGGTGAATAATACAGTGCTAAAATACTGCAAACTGATTGCAAAGGGAAATCCAAGTCTTGCAAAAAAAAAAAAAAAAAAAAAAAAAGCAGGTTTTCAGGGAGCCAGTGAGAGTGACTGTGGAGATCCACACAAGTTGCAGGCAAACCTATTCCCCATTCTGCCCTGGAGGGTGGCTGGACCGTCAACCAGCAAAGTGGCACTGCCTGTAGCCACAAGGGAGCTGGCATGTGAGCACAGGAGGTGAGGGGGATGGAGGGGCAGGGGGAGTCAGAGTTGGTGGGGTAAACAAAGGCACTCAGGAGGGGTCAGGTCACCCTGTGAGTATCAGCAAACAAGGAGAATGCCATGAGTAGTAGGAATGGTGACAAAAGATCAAAGGATCTCACTAAAGACGTTCTCGTTGAAAGGTTGCAATAATTCAAGTATTTAATAATAATAGCAATTATTCCTATTAAATTATAATTAAATACTAAAAACGGCTTTTCGTATTACAGTTCATGGTAATGATTTGATCTATAAAATTCTATGATCGAAATCCAAGTCAAAAGAGAAAGTTAAAAAGTACAAAAAGGAAGTTGTGATACAACAAAAGGATGAAACAAGATTTATGCTGGTCATTATTTCATTAAGGGATGTATACATATATATATATTACTATAAGTGTTTCAATGTATGTGTGTGCATATACACACATGTATTTTGCTGCTACTTTATAAATATATGAGTGTGTGTGTCTATGTATAATATACATATGTCTGGATAAGCAGGAAAAAAAGAGTGGAAAAATTAATTGGGAGTGAACTGAGCTAACACAGAAATAGAAGGAACTCCACTCAGAACAGAAGGGGCTGATCAGCATCCTGGGGACCCACTGTCAACCACCTGAAGGTCACACAAAATAACTACTAGAAGGAAGTTTCAACCGTGTGCTACAAAACGATAAAACAGAGAGATGCCCAAAGAGGAGGGCTCACAGAGAATGACTTTCTCATCTCCTGGGATCTACAACCTGTAGATAATCCTCAAGTTATTACAAAATCCTGATAAGGACCATTATCCCAGTGATGCTAAGAGACAAGGTCAGGGAGTCACAAAGGCAGGATCATGGTTAGCACTCAACCACAGAGTTGGTTAGTAATCAGCCTTGTTTGTATTTGGTCTGTTTTTAATGGTTTTCAATCTTTTAAAAATAATGTAATCTGTTAAACCTGTAATTTTAATTAACTGTTCAGAGTGTTCGATTACGTGTACAACTATTACTTAAATTCTGGGGGAAATTTATTTTTAAAATAAATGTGAGTGGCATGTGTATATTTAACGTAACTGTTTACTTTTTAAAACGCTAATAGTTTGATATTTGGTTACTTAAACTTGACAAAGTACCACACGAAGAGATTTTTGTATACTTTTCCAAACTCAAAGAGCTCTATCCATTCTCAAAGAGAATCTATCCATTCTTGGTTCACTCTAAAATTAATATTTACTTGCATTATAGTAAATATAACTTATTCTGATAAATTTAATTCCCTTCTTGAAGACAGTCATGTAAATTAGCTTGAAATTCTTGTACATAAGAGTTTATGAGCAAATTAACCTGAAATTGATGTCCCCACTGAGTCTATTTCCAGTATCTCCAAATCAATGCCTTTTAGAGCAATGAATGTAGAAAGACACAGTAAAGTTAGCTTTGTTTTGGTTGGTTTTTGAGGAGGTAGAGGTGAGCCAACTTGTCAAAATGTCTCCGTGCAACAGACATTGCTTGGAGAAGTGACTGAGTCGTCTGGAGCCCAAGTAAGGGCTCTAATGAAAGTCTGTAACATGTGCAGCAATAAAGCAGGAACTTAACCCTCAGAGACACCACTGCGGCCCGCGTCCTCTGTTCAAGGGGCCCTCTCGCTAGAGCCACGTTGAGGAAACCGGGGCTGCTGCTCTGAAATTTCCAGTGAGTTACTTTATTTGCCTTTGCCTCAATTTACAGAAAATAAATTGGCAACAAAATCTCCTTGTTATTGTGAGGGTGAAATAAAACGCTGTGGAATTCCTCTTTCAAAAGTATAAAATGCTGTAAAACATGAGGTGGGTAGAAGCTGTCGTGGGGGAGATTAGGTAATGGGGGGAGGGGTAAATAAAACTAAGGTAACACAGCAGTTGGAAGGCCCTAAAGTGACGTGCAAGTGACTCGGTTGGTTAAAACCTTATACAGCGGCTAAAACAACCACAACTGGGGGAGAGCTGGGTGAGCAAATGCGGAGTTTCCCCCAATTTCTGCCTGACCCTGGGTTTCCAGGAGTGCCACTGCCATTCAGGGCCGCCTCGCGCCCGCCCTCATCTGACCCGAGAGGGTCTCTCCTGTCTGACCCACATACATCTCTGGTCTGGACCTTAGCTCTCTAATCTGGACCCTCACCTTGAACCCTAACCCTGTAGGATGTTCTTGACACTGAAGGAGGTTCTCCATCTTTTCAATCATCCCGAGCACCCTGCAGTACCTTCCAGCAGTTTAAAGATCTAGAATTCCACTGGGTAACAGGCTGCGAGCAGGACATTCAGAGCACAGAGTGTGACCCCATGGAGTGCTCATTCCCCCACCCCGTACACAGAGGGCCTGGTGGACACCACTGTGATGGCCAACTCTCAGGGCCAGTCTGACTGGGTCACTGGGGCTCAGACACTCGGTCAGACATTATTCCGGGTGTGTTGGTGAGGGCGTTTGGGGATGAAACTAGTATTCGAATTGGTAGACGGGGTAGAGCAGATCACCCTCCCTAACATGGGCGGCCCTCATCCGAGGGAGGCCTGATGAGAACAAAAAGGCCAACTCTCCCGAAGTAGAGGCCACTCCCCCTGCCCGACCACTGAGCTGGGACACTGGTCTCTTCCTGCCTTGGGACTTGATTTAGAAAACTGGTTCATCTTGGCCTCCAGCTTGCTGGAACTTACATCATCAGCTCTCCTGGTTCTCAGCCTTCAGACCCGGGCTGGACGGACACCACAGGTGGCCCTGGGTCTCCAGCTTGCTGACCGCACATCGTGGGGCTTGTCAGCCTCTAGAACCATGTGAGCCAGCTTCACATGTCCGTCTCCTACTGGTTCTGGGTCCCTGGAGAACCTCATCTAATACAACAACCTAATCAGAGGCTCAACCTTGGCCTTGTCAGTTGCAGTACAGACCGGCGCTGTGGCCGTCAGATCTGGGGCGATGGGAAGGCTGCAACATCACCCATGTGATTATTCTTGCCAAAAATGCTTAACCCAAACCTAATCAAAAGGAATTCTGTGAGACAGCTGGCCTGAGCTCTTCAAAAATGGCCATGCGAGGAAGACAAAACAAGGCAAGGGAAATGGTGAAGGAGGTTAGGAGAAAAGAGAGCTAAGTGCAGACATGGCCCTTGATTGGATGCGGAGGGGAAGGAAAGCTACAAAAGACATTATTGAGACAAGTGGAGAAATTTTCGAATGGACTACACATAGGGTAGTATTGCTGTATCACTGTTCAATTTATTGGAGGTGATAATCATACAACTTCTTAGGGACAAAAGGAGAGAAGAGATGAAGCAAGTAAGGAAACAACTGAGCAGCTGACACCACCGTGCATGAAACTAGATGAAGAGTGCATGTGTGGCACTGTTACGCCACGTTTTCTGTTTGAAATATTCTTGAAAATACAGCTTTGGTGAGGCATATGCACCAGGACTGAAACACCCAGACATGGTGAGCCTCCTGATGTGCTGCGTACGAGGTGCACGGCCCACCACGAGGTATTCTTGCATAAAGGAGAAGGAGGGAACAGAACCTGAACACAGCCAACCCTCTAGAACCCACACCCTTCCCAGTAGTCAATGCGGATAGTGGGACGAACCATGGACACCGCAAGGGAGCAAACACCAGGGGGACGTTCTTCAGGACACCTGGCCTGGATTTTTAAAACAAACCAATGGGGGTGGAGCAGGGAGGTGCAGGGAGGGGAGGGAAGGCTGTCTAGACAAAAAGAGACTTAAGAGACAGAACAATCAAACGTAACGTTGGACCTTGTTTGACTCAAGATTTGAACAAACCAACAGCAGAAAAGATGGTTCTGAAACATTTGAGGAAATTATGGACTGAATTTTGGATGATACCCAGGAATTACTGTTTATTGTTATCAGGTATGATCATGGAATTGTGGGGAGAAAATGTCCACATTTTTAAGGAATTCTTAACGATGTACTAAGAGTAAAATGTCTGGGTTAGGTTTAAATTCTTCAAAAATAAAATGGAAGGCATTGCTAAGTGAGTGATGCCAACATAGGTAAACTCGGTGACAGAGATGTAGGGGCTCACTGCAAACTCTGTAGTTGTGCATACTTAAAAAATTTTCAGGATAAAAGCTGAGTCTATGGTATATGAAACATATGGAACTTAGCTCTTAGCCTTCTTTTTTTTTTTTTTTTGGCTTTGTCAGAGTTTATTATTATATCTTGAACAAGAAGCACCAATATAACGTGTTGTTAGTGAGCATTTAATGCCTTATATCTAGAAAAATGAAGATACTGTCAAGAGATTAGGAAGAAGAGGGCTAACAGTGATCCCCTGAAGCCAGGGTCCTCCTGAGACTTGCGTGGGAGTAGCTCAGATACCAGAGAAGAGAACCAGACAGCTGCGCACGTGGACGAGACGGAAGTGACTGTTCCCCTTTCCTAGTGTGAGTTAAATAAACGGCCAACCTGAGTCGTACATTTTACATTATCTTGACTTTGAGGTACTCACGGAGCGTGTTTCGAAGCAGAACTGACTGCGGGAGTTATTACTGGCAGACACTCAGCTGACTTCCTTCCCTAACCCATTTCTAAAATGTGCTCCAATTACTCATCCCACTAAGAATATGAGAGGAGTTTTCAAATGCTTGTCTCAGCTTCTTAAGGACCAGTTTTCCCTGAGGTGAGAAGGGAAACAGCATGCCGCGGAAAGTGCACCCGAACGAATTCAATGTCTGACTCAACTAACTAGTTAGGTTCCTTCTAACAAATCACTTGCTCCCTACAGCTCCCGCCAGGCTTCTTTTTTTGTTTGTTTTTTGTGTTTAATAAAATGGGCTGGTAGAGGAATTGTGCAGTCCCTTCCTAGTCAGCCTCTCTGAAAGAGCTCCCCCGGGAAAAACACTCTGCCACTTTTCCACCATTCCATACCCGGCCTCCAGCCCAGTTCTTGAACACAGAAGGAACTCAGTTTGTATTTAATAAAGGGGGAAAACACAGATACCAAACGACGGGTTGAACCTGAGCATAACTGCAAAAACCTGTTGATCCCGAGAGTTTCTGGCATTTGTCCATCTCTTTGCCCCGCATCTTTTCAGGTTTTATAGTATTGCCCCTTGAAGAGACTCCACACGTGAGGCTGCGTCATATCACATCTGACCACTAGGGGGCAGCACGAACCTACCACAGAATCGTCCCTAAGGCAGCCTGAGACCTTGGACTGCTGCTCCAACAGAACTTGCACAATCGACGCATTATGAATAATTACGGCTGCCCTGGCTGGCGTCTTTCCCTCCATCCCTTCCCTTTGGCCTTGATTATAAGGAACCTATAATCCCTATTGACGGGAACATAACGATTCTGTTGTTTCAGCCCTAGGGTATTGATCCTGCCTTTATTGGAATTTTTGAGATTTTGTTCATCATGGACTTTTTTTACATTAATTTTGATTTTTTTTAAAGTACTACATTAAAATATTTGTCTTGGTTACTGAGGTTTTTTGCCACCAAGGTATCTGATCTCACTCTTATCACCTCAGTCTTGAAAAAAAATAAGATTATTTCTAGCAGCCTACAAATAATGGTGCAGACACAGGAATGAACAGCGTGGGAGACACTGAGAGCATCAGTGCACGTCAGAGACCTCAGACACCCAAAGCAGGAGCTCGGTAATGCACACGATTTCTGAAGAAACGAGGAAAAGGGTGCTCAAGAAATGAACACATGCGTGAAAGATGAGACGGCCTTTGTTCCTCCCTCTACTTGTTTTATGTTCACTGCTTCATGGTCTTTTTATTCCCTTCCTCCTCCTCCCCCTCCTCCTCCTCCTCCTGGAACTCCATCTGCATCACTGGGTACTGCATTCTGAGCTACCCCTCCATCACCCCCTTTTTTAATCTCCCTTCTATTCTCTCCCTGTTGCCTTCTCTCATACAGAGAAGTTTCCCGTAGCTCCCTCTGACTCTGTCTTACTTAGAGCCCAGAGGAAGCAAGAGATGGGGGTGGCAGGGGAAGAAAAGGAGAGAGATTCAGAGATTGGAAGTCTCAGAGCAGAGTCCAAGCCTCTCGGTTTAGACTACAAGCCCCTCAGGGCACAGGCTGAGTGGACTTGGCGCCTCGCACAGAACTGGCCCACAATAAACATCAGTCGGTGTGGATGATTACTCGTGCTGATTAGCAGGGTGTTCTTAAAAATAATGAAAAGTTATAAAATGAAGCAATTGTAAACAGTGCCCTATGAACGACTCTTTCAAGAACTTAACCAAACGACAGTGCCCATTAATACCCCCACCTCCCGGCAGCTTCAAGGGCTTGACTTTTGAAAAGCATGAAGGTCAAGAGTAAGCAGATCCCAGGCTCCCCTGGGGGCTTTCCCCGAGGCCCAGACAGTGTCCGGCCATGGGCACTGCCCCCTTTTTCTTTTCTGGTGTTGGTAAAGCATCTCTTGTGAGTGAGGTGGGGAACAGTGGTCTGCACTGTCCCCTGATGTGACCTGTGCCTGCTCCCTTGGCTCTGCCCCTCCAGGTTCACTCTGTGCACTTCTCTCCTGCTCTCTGGCCTGGGAGCTCCATTGCCAGCATGCCTGCGCCCTCCGCATTCTGGCTGGGGGTAGCCGTGGGGGCTCTGTTATCGGAGGGAGGATACGTCCCTCTGCTCCCTCCCTGCAAGTTATCTGCAGACGAGTATGTCTCCAGAAAGGAGATTACTCCTGCTCAAAGACTTCCCTCCTCCCTCCACATCTAGAGTAGGTCCAGCTCCACTGCCAGCAGATTCAGGCAGGGGGGCTCTACTGAACTTCCTACTTGCAGAACAAGCAGAGAACTCAGAACCCAGACTCCCTGCCCAGAGAGACCCAAGCCAGCTTCCAATGTCTGTGCAGGTCTTGGCCCCGGTTCTGTCTCAGATAGCTGGGGGGCCATGACTCTGGTGTGCCCACCCCTAGACCCCAGAGTGGCTGTACATGAGCTGACAAAGGTGTGTGCTGCTGCACAGAGCTGGGGAAGGAAGAGGGGAGGGGACACTGGCTGCTGTCCCTCCCCACTGTGTGCTGGCACCAGGGTCTGTAACTCAGAAGAACATGATGGTTCTGTACGCAGACCTGGCCTTCCAGGTCATTACACAAGGGCCACACTGGTGAGATACGAAGACAGAAAAGCTTTTATCCAATGGTGTGTTAGATTTATCACTTCGAAGTATTCTGATTTGTGACATGTGGACGTCCATTTGTACTCTGACTTTGATGAGTCATTACCAATAATCCCTGGCCACATTTCAGGTCCAAGAGTGAAGTGAGTACTGGTGTTTTAAGCCATTAAGGTAGTTTGTTACTCAGTAATTGATAACCAGGAAGGGAAAAAATTTAACCACAGGCTCTTGTGACATAGGAGTTTGCCCCCATGCACTGTCAACCCCACTGCCTTACGGTTTGTGCCACCCAGCCTCTCCAGGTGGCTGCAGGGGAGTCTGGATCCCAAGACAGAAACAGCAGCCTCTCTAACTCATGAGCCCAGCCCAGGGCGAGCCGCTGGGCCCTCCACCTGCCCAGCAGCAGCCTCAAAGCCTGGCCAGGTGAGCTAGCGTCGGCACGCGCGCGGCACTGATTTCCTGCGAAGTCTCCATCCTCAGCGGCTCCCGGAACGCCAGAGGTGCCAAAGTGTGAGGCTCGGAGCAAAGCTCTCCCTGGCTGTGCCTGAGCTGGGCCTGAGGGGCTGAGAGCAGCCATCCAGCCATCCCAGAGGGCCCAGCTGCCCAAGGCAGTGACCCCACCATGCCGCCCTGCCGCGATGGTGGCCAAGCTTGAGGGGTCTGCTCTCAGGCCAGATCAAGCCCTCCCCTCTATGGCCACCAAGATGTGGTGGTGTCAGGGGATCTTCCCGGACGGTCATCAGTAGCACTGAGCACAAAAGCAGGGCCTAATGAAGCCTGGAGGGTGCACAGACCAGGGCCGGAAGAGTAGCTGGAGAGTGCTGAGAGTGTGAACACTCCCGAACTGTGACTATGTCAGAATAAGCAGCAAGGGGCCCCGGTGCAACGTGAGGGCGATGGAGGTTTGCAGCTTTAGGAGAGCAGTCAGGCAAGCCCCTCTGGGAAGGTCTGAACATTTTAACAAGTGTTTGAGAACATTAGGGAGCAAGCCCAGGGGATACACGTTCTAGATAGAGAGCATGGCAACAGGTCTGGAGGGCAGAGCAGGGAGGCCCGTAGGGAGAAGGAGGCAGGAGGGGTGGGAGGAGAGGTCAGAGCATGAAGGAGGCCAAGAGAAGGGCCCATGGCTGTGGGCTGGACCAGAAGATCATCCTGGAGGACTGACTGATTCCAGACAGAAGAGGAAGCACAGGGGTGGCGGGGCTGTCGCAGGAATCCAGGCAACAGACCGTGATGACCTGCCCCAGACTAGGAAGGGCAGAAGTGGTGACAGGGGCCAGACCTCAGGTAGAGGGTGAAGGCGAAGCCGACAGGATTCACTGGGGCATGGCTGTGGGGTATGGGAGGAGAGGAGTCAAGGAGGAGCCAAGCTCCAAGGCTCCTGACCTACAACACTGCAAGGATGGAGCTGTCCTGAGCCACAACGGGAAAACGTGCCGGAGGAGCAGGGCAGAGGGGTGGATCAGAAGTTCAGCTTTTGGACGTCCAAGCAGAGACATTAGGGTATCATTTGTAAATATGATCTGTTTGGGGGAGAGGTCCTTGCTGGAGGTGTCATTCCTGGACCTGTCAGGAAAGAAATGGCCCTTACAGCCACAAAGCAACTAGGATCATTGCGGATAGCGAGAAGTCCTACAAGGAACAGTCAACAGGGTCGCATCCCAGAAGGCACTGCAGGGGAGGGGCTGTGAGGGAGGACGGCCAGAAGGCCTCTCAGAGGGGGTGAAAGGTAAGCTGAATCTTGAGCAACGATCTCGATCCCTTACACTAAACTCTTAGGGAAAGAGAAGTTTCAGGATGAGAGTTTTGGGTTTTAGAAATAGAACACAGTACCCACACCCTGTTGCATCTGACATGCTTGGCAGGGTCTGGGCAGAACCCTATAATCTTGTCACTAATTCTGCAAAAAACGTTTATTTATCACACTAAACAGCATAAACACCAGCGACCTCAAGTCAGTCCAGATCACATTTTACTGCTAAGAGAGTTTGCATCAAACCCACGTTTTTTTTCCACTTTTCAATGTCAGGCACTATTTAAAGTGCTCACATACATTAATTCCTTTAATCTTCATATCAACTCTATGAGGCAGCTGTGCCTCATCCAAACGAGAAAACAGAGGCGCACACAGAGAGGCTGCCTGCGACCCCACGGCTCCCAGGTCTGCTCCCCAACCCGCCACGCCACGAGCAAGGGCCCAGGCCCCCAAGTGGGGAAAAGCGCAGGTGTGCGAGGGACCCACTGGCTGGAGGTGGCGAACATGTGGGACGTCGTACAGGATGCAGCCTCTGAGCCCCAGTTTTACGGGTTCTCTGCTGACTCCTCTCTAGAGCCAAGAATCCTGAGTACAGCATCCGTTTCTTTTGACTATTTCTGCCTGTTTGCTTTTGAACAAATTACTCTGATTTACGTCTTCATGAATTCACACTGGCTGCTCCACGGGGAGGAAACTGGAGGGGTGCATCACAGAAGCAGGTGGATGGGCCACAGCACCCCGAACGCCATGTTCTAATCTCTGCGGGTCCAGCAAACCCGAATAGCATACTGATGACTTCAGACTGAGGAAACGCCAAAAAGGGAAGTGTGACTGTCTTCTTAGCCCCAAATTGACCACATTTAATTGAAAAGCAAAATCAGCCCAAAACTTGACTTGCCATCCACGATTTTTTTCCAGACATATCTCCTCTGAGATACTTCCTCACATAAAGACTTGAGTGTTCTTTCTTAACTTGACCCCACTGCAGCCTTTATGCTGCTGGATGCCGTCTAGGTTTTTTGAGTTGGTTTCTGCTAATAAATTTCGTGAGTCCTTGGCAGCCCTTGACCGTCATCTCACTTTGCCGTGATCACCAGAGGGGACACTGGGTGTGAGCTCCAGCCCACCCTGCCGGGCTGAGTCCCATTTCCCTGTGTCTACCCACAGACCTCAGCAGAACTCGGGAGTGCTCTGCCTGGAAAACTGATTTCCTGGCTCCCTCGAAGGAAATTTTGATCACTACATTATTGCTGTGTAGGGTTGAGATCATTAAATATCTAAACATGTGGTAAAGATCAAGGCACTGAAAGGCTAGCTCTGAATAATACTTCTTATCGCAGCGTCATAAAAATACCTCTCCCCAAACTGGAAACAACCAGAGATCCGCCAGTGCCCTCTCCCTTCCCTCAGATCAGTGCTGTCCAGCGTGGTCACCACGAGCACACGTGGCCACTGAGCCCTTGAAATATGGTGAGTCTGAATGGAGATGTGCCGTGAGTGCAAAATGCACACCAGCTTCAAAACGTTGTACCCCAAATCCCCAAAGAATGCAAAATGCCTCATTAACGGTTTTTATATTGATCACATGCTAACATGACAATATTTGGTATAGATTGTTTTAAGTAAATTTTTTATTGAAATTACTGTTTCTTTTTACTTTTTAAATGTGGCTACAAACCATTAGAAGAGAGAGGAGAGGAAGGAGAAGGAAGAGGGGAGGGGAAGAGAAGAGAAAAGAAGAGATGGGAAGGCGGAAATAGAAGGAAAAACTAGACTTTCCATACCACTGTTATCTATTTTCTCCGGTCTGTCCTGATTCTAGGCTCCCAGGGCTCAGTGGTATTTCTAGTTCCACGAGGTCTCATCTTCACCACCTTAGTCTGTGGGGTCATTTTATCTTTGAGAGAAAGAAAGAAGCCTTGTAACTCCTGTGAGAAGTCCTCTCGGTTCCCTGCGGTCTTTCCCATCACACCTCTTTCAGCAGGAGCCTCCCCTCCGCCCGGATGTTCCTAGGATGGGTGGGAGACTTGCTCAGCCCCACGCAGGGCTTTTAAGACTTTTATCTTTAATGGTGCAGTAAAATGCCCCACCCCCAGCTCCCCTTTAGCTGGGGCATAGTTCATTTAAAAAGAAGAAGAAAAGGGGGGGGGGATTAATCATTTTCATCTTGCCATGACCTGTAAATATATTAAAAATGACGAATGCACATGGTTTTTCTCCCTGGAATAAGTCTGTTTCTGAATATCCTTAAAGGCAAGCCTTATTTTCATAACCTGCTAAACATTATAATGTGCCTAAATGCTACTTTATATCTTTACTGTGTTATAAGGTTGGCCTCTCGTTAAATTGTTGAAACACTGTCAATACACCATCTTAAACAGCACCCTTAGGAAGGAAATAAGTTACACTGTGAAGGATATTCTATACAATTATAATAAGTTGATATGGTCACTTGTAAATCAAGTGTATTTATCAAATTGCCTTATACCACACAAATGGAACTGGCCTCTTACATTAGAGTGTGGAAGTGGCTTTACAGCTTTGGGGGTCTGAAATTAGATCTGGACAAGCGTCTCCCCTTTTCAGGGCCTGACTCTAAAGGGAGGGTTAGTTCGGTGGACAGCCTTGGAGAAGGCATTTTCCAATTCTGTAACACCACATGATAAACGTTGACCTGATTACAGGCTTCAAATTACTTCCTTCTCAGCTACACAAAATGTCCTAAAGTTTATTGCTTTTGCCTTCTAACTCTGGGGAGCATGTGAAAAGCCAAGGCTTAGGACTTTAAATGATGGTCGAGTGCTAGTAACGCTGAGCCACAGAGATGACGTAATAGTCTCTGCTCTTCTGTTTCATCCACGGAGTGTCCAGAACACAAACCACAAAAGTGGTCCAGCTTCACTCTTTCAAAACATATAACGAGTGCCATGCATTTTCTGGGTAAGAACCCCCTTGGTAAGTCCTTAGAGCATGAGCATTACATATCCCATCAATCTTTTACTAAGTTCAAGGACTTGGCCAAGCCTCACATAGTAAATTGCTGGTACTTGGCATCTAAGTAGACAAGTGGAGGGTATTTTAGGAATATGAGAAGATACATCTCTCATTTTCATGGAGCCCAGAGCAGCAGATTGTGGGCCTCCCCGCCAGCAGGGTTTCTGTGCTCCAAGGCTGGCCTTCCCACCCACGCAGGGACATGGGGCCACTGCCCACTGAAACTGAGATGCTAACGCAGTGTGTGTTTGTAGGAAGAAAGGAAAAAGGGGATGGGAAGGTTGGAAGAGAGAACAGAGACGTCTCCTCCAAGTTAAAACTACTGCATCCATGGAGCCTGGTCACTGTAGAAACACACCACTACAGACCAAATGTTTGTGTCACCCTAAAATGCATATGTTGAAACCCAATCCCTAATGTCATGGTAACTGGAGGTGGGGCCTTTGGGAGGTGATTAGGTCATGAGGGTGGAGCCCTCAGGGATGTGATTAGCGCCCTTATAAATGAGACCCCAGAGAGACTCCTACCCTTCCAGAGTGTGAGGACACAACAAAAAGACAGCGTCTGTGAACCAGGCAGTGCATATCTGAATATAAAAATATTCATAGATATTTGCTTCATTACTTCATTACATACTTAATTACGTATCAGGCCTTTGAAGAAAGCCAGTATCATAAAAGTGGTAAATTGTATCATTGTTTGTAGTTATTTACTCCCCCTTCTTGTGACAGGATTACATAACACTCCTCACTGACCTGTGACTTGCTAGTGCCCCGTCTTAGTCAGTTCAGGGTGCTGTAACTAAACACCACAGACTGGGTGGCTTCCCAACATCACACACTTACTTCTCCCAGTTCTGGGGCCGGGAGGCCTGAGAGCCGGGTGCCAGCATGGTCAGGTCTGAGTCTGGGGAAGGCCTTCTTGCAGGCGCAGACTGCTGACTTCTTCCTGCGTCCTCACAGGGTGGAAAGAGAGAGCGCTGGTCCTTTCTAGACCCCATCAGGCCACGAGGCCCATTCATGAGGGCTCCACCCTCACGACCTAACTACTTCCCAAAGGCCCCATTTCCTAATACTACACATCAGAGATTAGATGTCAGCGTATGAACTGGGGGATGGAAGGCACAATATTCAGTCTTAACATACCTCCTGTGGGAAAAGCAAACTCCCCATTCTACTGGCCTTGCATCTATCCTTGTGACTTGCTTTGGCAACAACAGGTGAGCAAATGTGAAGAACCCCGTATCCAAGTGAAACTTTTAAGGGCCCCTGTAGGTTTCCATCAGCCCTCTTGCTCTTTTGTTTCTGCCTCAAGAAAGGCATAGCTCACATGAAGTCCCCTCTTTCAGCCTCTTGGGATACAAAGACATGTGGAGCAGGAGTAGAACCAGCACTGACTTTCAGCCAACATAAAAGATAAACAAGAAATAAACCTTTGTTTCCTATGAGCCATTGAGGTTTGCGGGATTACTTGTTACCACAGGACAGCCGACAAATAACAAAGAACAAGATTAACCAAGTGAAAAAGAAACCTGGAACATTAGCAGCCTCATTATATTTTGAGATGATATTGCATCCGTAATCAAAATTAGACTATGATAAAAAATGAGTAATCATTTTGTTTAATTTTAAAAGGGTACATAAAATTAAAATTTTATCTGAAAATTAATGGATGGGCTATATAATAAAATCGGTGTAGTGAAGACTGACTAGGTGATCTAGAACAGGGCTTCTCAGCTTTATTACGCTTACTGGTCACCCGGGGATTTTATTAAAATGCAGATTCTGACTTAGTAGGTCTCAGATATAGCCTGAGAAATTGTATGTCTAACAAATTAGGTGATTCTAATGCTGCCGGTCCCGGACTCAGAATTTGAGAACCACTGTTATAGATTCTTGCTACTCAAAGTATGGATCAAAGACCAGTAGCCTCATCACCTGGCAGCTTTTTAGAAGTGCCATGCTGATCCTCAGGTATGCTTTGAGTAGCAAGGCTATAGAAGCAGACTTCTCAAATGTGGCCCCCATACCAACAGCATTAGAGTCACCTGGAAATTTATTAGAAATGCAATTTTTCAGCCCCTGCTCCAGAACTACTGAATCAGAAACTCTGGGGAAGGACTCCATCAATTGATTGATCGATTGATTGATTGATTGAGGTTAGCTGATATTTATTGCAGTACCAGTATTAATTTTTTTTTACTTTTTTTTATTAAGTTATAGTCACTTTACAATGTTGTGTCAATTTCCAGTGTAGGGCATAATTTTTCAGTTATATATGAACATACATATATTCACTGTCACATTCTTTTTCACTGTGAGCTACCACAAGATCTTGTATATATTTCTCTGTGCTATACAGTATAATCTTGTTTATCTGTGCTACATATGCCTGTCAGTATCTACAAATTTTGAACTCCCAGTCTGTCTCTTCCATCAGTTTATTTTTAATAAGCCTTCCAGCTGATTCTAATGTGCATAAAAGGTTGGGAGCCATTAGTTTAGAAAGAGTAAAGATGTCTCTACAGTACACATAACAAAAGAGAGAGAAAAAATGGAAAAGAAATTGTGAGAGAATAGGTAAAACAATGGATGCTATGACTTTCAAAAGAAGTCATATAGGTAATAACAGATGCTGTGAAGGTGAGAAGGGAGAAGTTTTCAGATCGAAGGACACATTACATGCTGAGCAGAATGAATGAAGACGACCTACATCCAGACACCAGCCTGTAAATGTACAAAGAGATCGTTCTAAAATCATCCATGTAGAAAACACTTTTGGCTCAATGAGTGCCAGGAAATTCACTTACTCTTTGTAAGTTACAGACCCTATAATTGATGTTGGTGCTTCTAGTCTCCCACTCAAGGTGAGCAATATGGAATTATAAGAAGAGATTAAATCCTTTCAAATTCCCTCCCACCTACCCTTCAAATTACTCTTGAAACCTGTTTTGGCAAATTATTTGGTGTTTTCTCATTTACGGAAGAATGCTGGAAAATAACAGGCGTGGTTTCAAACAACAGTTATAACTGACACTTTTTTTTTCTTGATGAGTCAAAAGTGCTTAAATTAAATGGTGTTTGGGATTTATTACCTTTTAAATGTATCAACCAGATTTTTTAAGGGAAATGACTTTATTCACCAATTAGAAAGCAGCTGATCTAGATGTAAGCTGTTTAGCAGTTTTGAGTCTAGTAATCTAAATATCAAACTCTGTAATTTCGTTCATATTAAGCACATGTTTAAGAAAAGAAAAATGTTACAAGGTTTTAGACAATAATTAGTCTCTGAAGGCTTTGGATTTGACAAACCAGGCAAATTAAAAATATATTTCATTTGTAGAAGGAAAAAGTTATAAACACATGAGGAATTTCCATGACCTTTTTGCAATTCAATTATTAACTCTCTGTTGAGCCATTCTTAAGAGCCTACGAGGCCCTAGGAAAGCAACAGTAAAAAGAGCCCCTGGTTTTGCCCTCATGGAACTTACACTCTACTGAAAGCAGGCAGGAAACAAGCAAAAAGATGAAACCATCACCAATGGTGACAGATGCTACAAAGGAAAGAACAAGGTGCTGGGGGAAAGAACAAAGGGAAGACATCCTTACAAAGGATGGTTAGGGACCCTTGTGGAGGCAAAGACCCAAAGAATAATAAGCAGCCATCCGTGCAAAGTGAAGAAATAGGCAGTCCTGGCAGAGGGAAGAACAAATAGAAAATTACCGAGACAGTGAAGAGTTCTGTGTATTCTAGGAAGTCAAGGTGGAAGGCACAGGATGTAGTTAGAAAAATAAGCAGGGGCCAGACATGTTCAGGGTTGCTGAATATGGTAGGGAGCAACTAAAAGCCATAGAGAGTTTTAAGCAGGAAGACATTTACATTTTTTTAAAAATATATTACTCTGCACACCTATTAGAAAAGCTATCATTAATTTTTTTAATTAAAAAAAACACACCAAAAAACCTAAATAGCACATATTGAGAAGGATGTGGAGAAATCGGACCCTTTGTGCTTGGCTGTGTAGTTGCTGTGGAAAACAGTATGGTATAGTGGTTCCTCAAAAATTAAAAACAGAATTATTCCATGACCAAGCAATTCTTCTGGTATATACTCAAAAGAATTGAAAGCAGAGTCTCAAACAGTTGTTTTTCACCCAGTGTTCACAGCAGCATTATTCATAATAGCCAAGTGGAAACCCAAATGTCCATCACCCAATGAATGGATAAACAAAGTATAGTATAGACACACAACGGAATAGTATTTGGATAGTATTTGGCCTTAGAAAGGAAGAAAATCACACATGATACAGTGTAGATGAACCTTGAATTCATTATGCTAAATGAAATTAAACCACATACAAAAAGGACAAATGTATAGTTCCACTTATATGAGGGACCTAGAGTGGTTAAATTCATAGAGACAGAAAGTAGAATGGCAGTTACCAGAGGCTGGAGGGCAGGAGGGAGGGGAAGTCAATGTTTGATGGGTACAAAGTTCCTGTCTGGGGCGATGAAAAAGATCTGGAGATGAACGGTGATGATGACTGCACAACAATGCAAATGAACTTAATGCCCCTGAACTGTACATCTGAAAAGGGTTTAAATGGTAAATTTTAGGTTATATATATTTTACCACAATTTTTAAAATGCTAGACACCTTCAGAATATGCATCACTCTGGCTGGGGCGTGAAGAGTAGACTGGAGGGGAGCAATGGAAGCGGAAAGGCCAGTTGGAAGACTGGCAGGAGTTGAGGTGAAAGAAAACAGTGGCTGAACTAGAGAGGGCGGGTCACCCTTCCCATTGGTGAGGCCATTTTAATAACTGATTTTGTAACATGTAATATGACATGAATATCATCTACTTGTACCAGCACAAGTACGTTGAGCAAGATACTTACATTCCTATACCAACTGGTTCCACTTTGAGTAAATTTAATTTTCTTAAAGCTAACGCTCCTGAGTGTAGAGCATGTGGCGTGGCTGTGGGAGCACACATGCAAGCACTTTGCACAGGACGAGCACGGGACCACACCCAAAACAGTGGGAAATCTTCATGTTAAGTCCTCCTGACCGTTAGCTCAGATATCCACCTATTTTTGATGTAAATAATATTTTCAAATCACAAAGATACTGGATAGAAACACATGTCTTAGTAGTTTTAAACTTTATCTGACAGACATTAGAACTCCTAAAGACTTGGTTCTTTTTGCTTCAATAAATATTAATATTAATTGAAAATAATATTAATATGAACGGGTCTCTGAATTTTATTCAATGAATGTTTTACAGGATAAGTGGATAGATTTCTTATATTCAACATGCATGTCATATAGATCCAGGAAAAAAAAACAGATTCCAGCCATCTTAAATATCATTTGTGCAAAAGGTTCTCTGTGTTGAACATTCGGAAATACACTCTTTCCAGATATGCTTCTTGTTTAATGACAGTTTAAGTTCCTTTGAACTTAAGTAGGAACCGCTCCTCGATGTCTCGTAAAGATGTGAAAGCAGCTTCCATCCCAACCTTCAGGTCTGTATTTCAAAGTGATAATACAAAACAACATAACATAAAAAGAGCACGTTCAGCAGACTGAGACCAAAGTGTGAAATGACTGTTTTTTCCTGATACAAAATGCAATATTTGAATATCCTCATGACCTGTTTAGGAGTGATTTCTTCATTCTAAAGAAGGCTTGACTTAAGGAATAATTTTTGTCTTTAGTTTGGCTTTTCTCTCCTCCCTTTAACTTGTGAAAACTTGTAACTGTACTTGGTAAAAAGAAAATTCAGAACGTTTTATTTAATCCTGCTCTGTTCTGAAAGGAACATTGTAAAACAATTCCCACTGGCACACGAACAAATAGCTTCCATTTGTGAAACAATGCCCTTCTGGTTTTTAACTCTCTGACTTCCTGAAAGTTATTCCCAAGGAAATAAATCATAAATGCGGCATTCTGTTTCTTCAGATTGAATTGCTACTTCGTAACAAATTAATGTTCAGAAATTTTTACATCTTGCTCAGCAGCCAAAGTTCTGCAAACTGTCCACATAACAGCGGCAGAAAATGAGAAGACAGAGGGAAAGGACTCCACAAATCCTCCCAGGATCACTGCGTGACCTTGGACTGCGCATCGGGAAAATCTTGCTTCTAATTGGAAGCATACACACACTTAATGCTTTTGCCAGCTGGGAAACTGAAACTTTTCAAAATGTGAATAGAAAAATGTGCTAGATGACTTTTCATTGGAGGCGGTTTTAAAAGCTAAAATTTTCACATGGCTACCCTAGCACAGCAAGTAGCTTACTAATTAAATAAATGGTTTTGAAAAAGCTCTGTAATGAAACAAATTGCAAGTATTGTTTTTGTGACATTAACTTACTTGTTTTCAAGAGAAAAGCAGTTTGCTTCATTATCATCTTCTGCAACATGAGAACCAAGAGTGAGATTTTTTTTCTGTATTTACCTGGGTTTCCAAATTAGACCATATCACAGTTTTCAACTCCACTGACCTGACCCAGTAAGTATATTCCGCTCTAACCATGAGTAATGGTAGTCCCTCCTTAAAAAGCTCAGACTCAAAGCAATTATGTTCTCAATGAATCAAAAGCAAAAGTCTTAAATATGGATATCTGCAAATTGCTTTTAAAACTGATTTAGAATTTTATACTAAATATTTGGAAAGCTAAGGGGTGATTTTATATTAATTTAAAAGCCACTAAATGGTTATTTTGATTTTCTTTAAAAATGTAAAGTCACAGTCAGAGACTCTACAGTTCACTTCAGAGAAGTAAAGGAGAGCAGCTGAAGACGTCGCATTCTAGGAAGGCGTTCCGCACTTGGCAGCAACGTCACCTTTCGTAAGTGCATCTAGCTGTGTCAAAGCGCAAGTTAAATAGCCATATAAATGTCCAGAAATGTCTTCTATGGATTTTCTAATGAAGAAAAAAGAATTGCTATTTTGTTCTCATTAAAGCCATGTAAACGTTGTTCTCCAGTGTGTCTCAAACTTTCATGTGCACACGAATGTCCTGGGGATCAAAGTGTAGTTCTGAGTGGATTAGGTTTGGCATGGAACCTTAGAGTCTGCATTTCTAACAACCTTCCAGGGCAGACTGTGCACCAGAGCTTAGAAAATGCTTTGCTTTGCTCACTGTCTACACTATGTGGATAGCAGAGACAGAAGATTTTCACCATCAGTTACTAAGTGAAGAAGGCAGACTTCTAACCACTATATATTGCATAATATCTTTTTGAGGACGGGTGGGAGAGACATTTCTATGTGCCAAGAAGAAGGGGAAAAAATCCTGCTATTTAAAACAATAACTAGTCAGAACTGTTTCTGCCCACTGGAAGAGTGGAACGATTCCTCACCAGCCTAAAATACCCATTATTTGGGAAAGACATCTTGAGGATGGAAACTGAGACTGTTCAGAAAAGGGTCTGGAAAGAACCATCTAAATAGACAGGACATTGAATGGCTCCCTATAAGGAAAGTCACCAGATCGGGGGCAGCTGGAGGACTGTGTGAGGAGAGGCGCTTGCTGAGAGACTGAATCAGCCGAGTAGAGTAGCAGGCACTTACCCACTCAGATAGGGACACATGCCCAGGCTAAAATAGTTAAAGGAGTTTTGAACATGGAGATGTGATAAACATGTGCTCTCCTGTAACGTATTCCAGCTCCCCCACCACCCCACATCTGAGTCTACACAAGAGACTAGACACAAAGGAGATTAAGACAGCAGTAGTAGCAGGAAATTGAAGCAAGATGTAAGCTGGAGAAGCATTTGCCCAACTTGAAAATCCCTAGAGATACTGAGAAGGGTAGTAAGTTTTCCAACATGAAGGAGTAGTCCTGATGCAAATTATATGTGAAACTTACAGGACAGAATAACTTCCACCAATTATAGGACTTGGGCCCATCTGAGCAGCTGATAGGCTATGCCGACAGAGAAAAGGTCTGAAAAAAATACACACCAAAATGTTAACTATATTTATCTTTGAGTGGTGGGATTGTGAATGACTTTTTTTTCTTAACTCTATTTTCTAAATTAAAAAAATAACATGTATTATTTCAGAATTGAAAAAAGTGATTTTTAATTCCACCTGCACACACACACATCCAAAATGATGCTACATTCCAGTAGAAGAGACACTTCAGATGTGACCTCAAGAACAGGTACGTACATGCTGGCCAGGCTGGCAGTAGGGTGAGTGGGAGAGCCTTCCATGTGCCAAGGCGCTGGGACAGGGAAGAGCTCGCTGCAGGGGAAGAGTCCAGAGATGGTGTGGTCGAAGTGGGTGAGAAGCAGCACAGTGACCCAGGCTGAGACTAGACCAGCAGTCATGAGACAGAGCACGCTGAGCCTTAGAGGTCAGAGAGAGCAGGGTGGTTTTAGTCTGAGTGCAGTGGTTAAGTCATGAAAAGTTTTAAACAGGTAATGACATGATTTGATTTATGTTTTAAAAGTATCAGGGTAGGGGAGTGGATGAGGGTGAGAGAGGTGGGCAAGAGTGGAAGCCAGGAGTTAGTTATGAGCACTTTGCAGCTCCCAGGCAAGAGAGGGTAGAGGTTTGACTACACTAATGGGGTTAGAATGGACAGGGCTTGGAGATAGGCTGAGGAACAGTGAATAACACAACAACAACAATAACAACAACAACAACAAAAGCCAAACCGAAAGGTCTCTAGGGTTTAGAGCTTGAGCAATTAAGTAGGTAGAAGTGCCATTTCCTGAGGTACAGACTTGGGAGAAATGAGTTTTGAATGGAAAAGCAAAAGTCTGTTAATGTTAACTTTAAAGTGCCTGTAAAATATGCCAGGAAAGATGCTAGCAGAGGATTTGATAGTAAGTAGTCATGGGTGAACTGGGAATCACTGGAATCGAGGCAGGGAGAAAATGTATTTTATCATTCAAACTGGGACACTTTTGAGAGTGAAAAGGGATGCTATTAAGAATTTTGCTATGACAGTAGGCATAAACAGGGCCACCCCTGGGAGAGTACAGAGTGAGGAGAGAGAGAGAGAACTGACCTCTGATGAATTTCAATATGTATCTTTAAGTAGTAAGTGGGGGATAAAGGATCAAATTACAGAGAGAGGAAATCCAGGAGAACGTGGTGACATGGAATCTAAAAGAAGAAAGTATTTTAAGGAGGAAATGCTCACTCGAGTCAAATATGGTTAACCACTCTAATAAGATTATGGGATTCCATATAAATTTTAGGATTATTTGTTCTAGTTCTGTGAAAAATGTCCTGGGTAATTTGATAGGGATCACATTAAATCTGTAGATTGCTTTGGGTAATATGGCCATTTTAACAATATTAAGTCTTCCAATCCAAGAACATGGGATATCTTTCCATTTCTTTAAGTCATCTTTAATTTCCTTAGTCAATGTTTTGTAATTCTCCACATTTAAGTCTTTCAATTCCTTGGTCAGATTTATTCCTAAGAATTTCAGTTTTTGGATGAGATTTTAAAAGGGATTATTTCTGTTCTTTCCTTTTCTGCTATTTCATTGTTAGTGTAAAGAAATGCAACTGATTTCTGTATGTTAATCTTGTATCCTGCTACCTTGCCGAATCTTTCATCAGCTCTAGTAGTTTTTGTGTGGAGCCTTTAGGGTTTTCTATATATAGTATCATGTCATCCTCATACAGTGACAATTTTGCCTCTTCTCTTCCAATTTGGATCCCTTTTATTTATTTTTCTTGTCTAACTGCTATGCCTAAGACTTCCAATAAAGAAGCTGTGGCACATTTATACAATGGAATACTACCTCAGCCATAACAAATAATAAAATAATGCCATTTACAGCAACATGGATGGACCTAGAGATTGTGATTCTAAGTGAAGTAAGCCAGAAAGAGAAAGACAAACACCATATTATTTCACTTATAAGGGGAATATTAAAAAAAAAAAAGACAAATGAACTTATTTATAGAACAGAAACTGACTCACAGACACAGAAAATAAACTTACGGTTACATGGGAGGAAGGGATTAGGAAGGGATAAATAGGGAATTCAAGATTTGCAGATAGTAACTACTCTATATAAAATAAACAACAAGTTTATACTGCATAGCACAGGGAAATATATTCAGTATCTTGTAGAAACTCATAATGAAAAAGAATATGAAAACAAACATATATATACACATATGTGTGACTGAAATATTATGCTGCAGAAATTGACACAACATTGTAAACTGACTACATTTCAGTTAAAAAAAAGAAAATTTCAAACATATTAAAAAAAAGAAAACTTGTGGGAAAATGTCCATTGGATGTGGCAATGTGAAGACCATTGATAAGCTTAGCCAAAGTAGTGTAGGTGGACTGGTGGGTGCAGAAGCCAGAAGCCAGAAGCCAGAAATAACTGTGCTAAAAAGTGAGTAGACACTGAGGAAGAAAAAACAGTGTGTGTACAACTCTTAGGAAAGTCTTGGCTGGAAAGGAGAACATAGAGACCTAGCAGCAGCTGCAAGACAAAGTCGGGTAAGGGTAAGGACAGATGAACTTAGCATCAGAGACACTGGAGCATGTTTGAATAATGAAAATGATGCAAGGGGAACTCTTTTTTCTAGTAAAAGAAAATCTACTAGAATGTTCACAGTAGTATTCCACAATAGCAAAAACCTGGAAATAATCCAAATATCCATCAACAGGAGAAGAGATGAATACAGCACGGTACAGTCACACAATGGAACATTATACAGCAGTAAAATAAATGATATGGATCATATTGGCAATAGGTGAGAAAAAGTAAATCCCCCAAAATTACATGTACTATGATACTCTTTGCAAAGTTAAAAATTTACTTTTTAGGATTCTAAATAGATGCAATAAAGCTATGCAACAAATGGGAAGAAAGAAAAAATGACAAACATGGTATTTTAGAAAATGACAAACATGGTATTTTAGATGGTCAACTCAGGTCAAGGAGGCAGGGTGATGAGTGGATGGAGGGAGACCCTGGGGTTAAGATGGAAATTACTGCAACTTCCTGGCTTATTTGATTCAAGTGGTTGATTTACAGATATTTACTAACATGTGAAAAATAAAAATAACTAAATACTGAAAGGAGACATAAGTAGATCTATGTTGGGAGTATGCTATGAATTTCACCTATGATTAATCTAGGTCTGCGTGCCTGACGTCCAGGAGCCAGGTGAGAGTAGAGGGGAGAATTCATTTGCTCACCTCCGCAACAGTCTCAAGACAGTCACAGAACACGTCTATTGATCACACAGCCACCTCCAACATAACAGTCGCGGTGGAGGAAAGGAGACTGTGGCAGAGAGAGAAGCAACATCTGAAAAGTCCTTCTGTTTTCACAACTAAAGCAGCTCAATGCATTTTCTGTATATAATAGAGAGATGCTGTGTCATCCTCAGTTCTGATCTTTCCACTGTCCTCTTCTTCTGGGCATCAGAGAACGTGCAGTCCAACATGAGTTGTTTGGGGGCTATTTTATGTTCCAAATCTACTATTCTTCTTGCTTAAATTATAGCAGCCACTTAATTGTCCCATGTGTGGTGAAATGGTCTTTCTAAAATAACTTTGTTAGTGATATTTCTACCAATGTAAAACAATATACATACAGTCATTTTAACACACTCAGATGACTCATAATCACTTCATTAATAGACAAATCCCCAAAAGCCTACTTTGCAGTTTTACTGAAACTAGATTTTACTCAGCTGAATTTTCATTTCTCCCTGTGTGAGCTACTTTATTAAATTTCCTTGTACTGATTTTAGCCCATGTCTTTCATTTATCAAGATCAAATTGCATTTTAAGAACATCTCCTAAACTATTTGTAATTCCTCCCAAATTTTTATCATTTGCAGACTCATTCTATCAGAGTACTTCTCACTTCTACTTCTGAATGCTTCAGAAACATATGGCGAGGCGGAGGGTGGGGTACTGAAACAGATACTCAACAGTAAGCTAGTCAGACCTTTGTTAAAGACAAAGCAAATCGGGTTGAGCAACCTCTAATCACGGACCTCTCACTGTTTCATTAGGAGCTGTGACACACACTTGTAAGAAACTCACAGTAGCCTGGCTTTCATTCTGTCTTCCTAACAATCCCAAAACACCCTTCAGGCTGGGAGGCGGGGGTCACTGATTTCCGAGGGGTTATAGGAACCAAACGTTTTCCCTGGAAACAGATTTGGCCCCATGATCCCCCCTAGGAATTCTCGGAGTAGAATTCCGGGCTGTGTAACGTGGTGCCAGTTAACCACCAGCAGCACCGTCACTACTCTGACTATTTCATCACATCACACAGACTCAGGACAGCTGTCGGGCAGATCTTCAACTCCTCTTCTGGGTTTTGATGAATTCATTGTATTTGCTGAGGTATTACTTTCTTCATTTATTTACGTGATTACAGAGTCTTGGATGCAGTTAGTCTATCATGGGTTAGTTCTAGAAGATCGGAATTAACTAAACTGTGCACATCTCATAATGGTTCCCTGCTTCCCATATTTCATTGTTGCCTTCCTTCCTTTGAACAAAGAGGCAGCAACCTTGCAAACCAAGACTTGTGATTTGCAAGATCCAGTGTTCTGGCTGAAGGGAAATTAGGCCCAGAGTTCTTGCAGTAACACAAGACTGGAGGGGCAGTCCATCCCATGTCCACAGAGAAAGTCTGTTCACACTCACACTGGGACTTTCAGAGAGAAGAGATGAAAAGCCTAGACGCTGTGTCCGGCCCCACCCTAGCTGAGCCGTCTGCTGCTAACTACCTACATCATCTACCTCTCTCCTGTCATTTGTCAGAATGGGGTAGCTGTGATTAACGCTGGCTGTAAAGTTCTAGTAAAGAGTTAATTGCAAAACCAGCAGACAATGACACCCCTCAACCTTCTCTTCACTCATTCAAACAGTATTTATTAAGCAGCTACTTTGTGCTCAAGTTATATATACGTACCGTACTAGGTACTGGGAACAAAGAAAGGAGAAATGAACGAAACTGACTTTCCTGACTCCTGAGGCCACCTTGCAATCACAAGACAATATGCCTACAGATGAAAAGTGTGTCAAGCTGAAGCCAGCAGAGGGAGAGAATAGAAGACGCCCCAGCCACACGGCTACCACTTAGCAGATGAAACATTTCCTCTGAGCTGCCAGTCTCCAGGCTTCTGGTTACGTGAGATAATTCAGTGTTTATTGTTGAAGCTACTCTTGGTGGATTTTCTGTTTTTGCAGCAGAGGTACCCTAAGTGTTATATACTCTCTTTCCATTGTCAGCTGTCCCAGGACCTTTTCTCACTCTCGGCTTATCAGATACAGATTACAATCCGAAGAGATTCAGAGAAAATATTACTGTGCACCTAATATTTTCTTATGACTCCAGGAGCAGGAACCTCTTTCCGCTTACCTCTGCCCAAGGTCTGTCCTCAGCAGGCTCTGGACTAACTCAGAATTCTCCAGTGGGCACCCCCAAACCTCTCTTACCTGACAAAATATCCTTCTTTCAACAACTCTTAAACCATACAATTTCCTAAATATCTTGGAACATTTTTCTTCACAACGTTTTGAACCATCCAATAGAAGATGACATAATCAATGTAAAAAGGTTCACTTCACACAAAAATATTTTGTTAGTAAGTCAATAAAGTTATAGTCAAGGACAGGTTCCAACACTAATAGTATCAATACTAATACTATCAAAATAAGAACACAGAATCAAAAATATCAGTTGACAAGTATATAATCTTATCTTCAATGCTGAGTGTATAATAATAAAACTTGAAAATGTTGATACATTCTGACCAGAACAGGATTATTGCTCAAGATTCCTTATCTCATCTTGCCCTCCTCCAACCCACACTGCAGCCAGAATTATCTTTCAAAAATGTGTATCTGACTATTATCCTTATGAGTTTATAACCAAAACTCAGATGGATAGGACATATAATGTTTCTTTAAATCAGCTTAAATTTCATTCTGAGCCTCTAGTCAGACACATTCTTAAGAAACCCAACGTCAGTCATGAATGTGGATCTCCCTTCCTTTGCCTCATACACAGGCCCTGCAGGACTGAAGCTTCTTTGATCTTCAGCCAGCAAGGCTCCTTGCTAAAATGCGGAGGGTCCAAGCCTTCCTGTCGCTCAGAGTCTGCGGAACTGTGGTTCCGGTGCCCCGGGGCCAGGCCAGGAGCCCCTGTGCTTAGCCAGCCTCACCTGGAATGCTCTCACCCACTCACCACCAAGGCAGGTCCACACATCAACTCTCAGCAGGGTCAGGAATACAGGTAGGTCCTGCTGCTCCCAGAAGCCTCTCACTGTAAGCCCTTCCCAGACCTGGAGAAATTACTTTCTCCCTCGGCACCCTTGAAGGCTCCCCCTTCTCTCTCCCCACTGGAAACAGGTGTTGTTTCTTCTGTGAGCTTAGCTCTTAAAGCCCAGAAATGCCTCTTATACTTAAACAGCTGCTGCTTTGCCCACCTTCCATCCCCACCAAAAGTCCTGAAACAAGAAGATTCAGAGGACCTGGACACCAGAATTGAACGAAGAAAGGAGAAAATAAACGGAGAGGGAAAAAAAAATCTTCAAAAATTATCTGACCACTTCATTAAATCACTCCCCTGTTTAAAATCCTTTAATGATTTTTATTGCTCTTAAGGCAAAATCTCAATCCTTAATATGGCCTACAAGGGCCACCCTCCCATTCACCTACCTTAGCAGAACTGGTGACCCAACGGCTCTCACCCCATGTCACCTCCCTAGCCTGTAATAAAGGATGGTGTCAAATGCCCAGTGAGATGTTTTTCCCCAATTTTCATGAAATTATAAGACCCCAAAGGACTAACTACCCCACCTTCTAAGTTTAGAGACTCAGAGAACTGCCGATGGCTGAGGTCTGTCAGCTCTCCTCAGGGCTGCCAGAAATTGCCACTTCTGTCCACAGCCCTAACACCACTGTCACCACGACCAAGTAATAAGAAGACCAAGGGGAGGGAAAGGCTGCGTTTTGAAGGAGTGTTATGTCTGTGAAAAGATTATCCCTTCCCTAAGCTAACTCTGGGGTGGGCAAAGGGAGTTACTATCATCCCCAAAGCCAAGGGGGCCCGAGAGAATAACTCTCAAAGAATGGGGGTGCCTTCACCTCGTGCGTCAAGTACTAATGATGACCTCCTCCTTTCTGGTCTGAAAGCTATCCAGTCACTCAAACCTGGTACCACTGATGCTGCTGAAATTGCAGTGGGACACATTTCCACCTTGTGGGGCGGGGAGGAGACAACAATTTTCTTGTTTCTTGGTGGTAAGTGGACCAGAGGAAGGTGGCTGGTTTGAGCAGTCTTGCCAGCTCTTAACTAAGATGTCTCACTGCTGGTTAAGTAAGACCCAACAGCAAGAGGTCATGGAGTGCACCACACAGGGTGGGGCTGGGGAGTACAGAAGACGAGTTTAGCACCCAAGTGAGATCTCCCAAAGGTCCTGCCCAGGAACCACACGTGGACACTTTTTTGGACACTGTTTGCCCCACAGACCCACCCAATTGGCAGTCAAGTGTTAGACAGAGGAAAGGCCAACCAGTCATCAAGGAAGGAACTCTCAGCCTCTGCCAATCATTTTCCCCAGCCCAGCACCAGAGGGGAAGCACACGGAGGAGGAGAGAGGAAAGGGTGGGAGAGCTGACCATGCCTGCCCTCCATTCTCTATGACTAATGTCACTGCTTGGTTTGTATCTCTAGTCCCCTCTCCCTCTGACTCTGAACTTTCTTGCTTCCCTCTTCTACTTTCAAGGACCCTTGTGACTGTGTTGAACCCACCCTGATCATCCAGGCTCAGCTCTTCCAACTCTAATACCAATTCTGATGTGTGTGTGTGTTCTCCACACCACCAAACACTTTTTCAGCACCAGCTGGGTGTCTTACTCTTCAGCTCAGTTCTGACACTGTCTACCTAGAATAGCATCAGTCCTACAAGACTGCCCTTCTCCCCACCTCGGGTGCCAGTCACAAGTCCAGGCTGTCCCCCGTGCTTCTGACTAACAGGCTGCAGATCAGAGGTTCCAACAACCCTCTCCTCGGGTTCAATTAATTTGCTGCAGTGGCTCACAGAACTCAGAGAAACATTTTACTCACTAATCACCAGCATATTATAAAAGGATATAACTCAGGAACAGTCAGATAGAAGAGATATATGTGGAGAGGGGCACAGGGCTTCCATGCTGTCCTCAAATCTTCACACATTCACCAACCAGAAAGCTCTCGAAAACCCTCTTTTTGGGGTTTTTCTGGAGGGTTTATTACATAGGCATGTTTGATTAAATCATTCACTGCTGGCAACTGATTCAACCTCCAGCCCCTCTCCCTTACCCAGAAGTGGGGGTGGGGGGCACTGAAAGTAACAACCCTCTAATCACATAATTGGCTCCCCTGGCAACCAGTTTCCATCCTTAGGTGCTTTCCAAAAGTCACTTCATTAACAAACTCAGAAGCAACTGAAAGGGGTTTGTTATGAACATCAAGACACCTTTACTACTCTTAACATTTAGGAAATTCCAACAGTTTTAGGGGCTCTGTGCCAGAAGTAGGGAGGAGGACCAAATATATATTCCTTATCTAAAATCACAATATCACAGCTCCCCATCTTAAGGTCAAGAGACTTAGGAAAGTAATGGAGATTGCAATTCCAGCTTCAATTTTTATAAAGGCCCCAACTGCCTTTATCTTATTCACAGCCAGTGACTTAATACAGTGCTTGATACAGTGACTGGCACATAGCAATGTCTGGCCATTCAAATAGGATCTAGTTAGAAGTAACAGAGAGAAAACTGGGGCTCAGAGAAGTTACAGTCACCAAAGATCACAAGTCAGAAGGGGTTAGACTCAGCCCCTCTAGTCCTCACTCTCCAAAGCCGATGTTTTACTCATTACAACATAGTATGTAGATGGTGTTTCATTCCACATGTTTATAAAGCCCATTAGTTTTTTTCAAATAAAGCCACGATATATGAATTTAAAAAGAGAGACTGGCTCAAAAGAATAACTCAGCTTTTGACATAAAAAATCAAACTTCACAAAATTTATTGCTCTGATATGGAGCATTTGGGAGCAGGAGAGCTCTGTATAGTTCTGTTCCCTGGGGATGTATCCTTATAAAAGCCCTTCTGAATAACTTAAAGTCCTGAGCTACCTCAATCCTGAATGAAGTTCTGCAGAATAAGGTCAGGGAGGCCGTGCCCCAGAGATTTCAAAGACTGGAAGTCTACACAGATTTCCTACTCTGCTTATACTTTCCCCAGAGAACTGACCCATGACAGAAATGATGCAAAACAAATCAAGCCGCAGACCATACCACTGCAGGGTTGCCAACATCAATTATGACTTCTGAGACAAGAAAGTATGACAGCGCTACACAACTACTCAACAGCCTCTGATTTTCAAATGTCATTGTTCTGGCCTAATAGGCCGTACATGGAGGCAGGATGAGAAAGAAAAAATGGTGAAGTTAATGGGAACTCAACACATTTTTCAGTAAATCACACAGAAGCTTGTAGCAAAATAATGGACCATGAAGTCATCAAAATGGGTGTAACACACATATAAAATTAGACACACTAACAAGGGTCAATGGTCTTTCCCCAAAAGCATTTAAAATAGTACATGCAACAGATTTACACTCTTTTAATCACACAATCTGGCATATTGTTAAAAATAACACAAAATATGTTACAAAATTAGATCTTCCATAGAATGTTCTACTTCATAGCATTTTGCAGAAATGAAGTTATTTTAATAGCAATTTTTATTTTCTCTCAAGTATCTGTTGTCCTCATTGACAGAGACTGCCCCTCCCCAATCCATGTGGCCCTTCCTTCTTAGTGTCAGAACTCCAGTTTTATTTGGTTCAGCAATGCACCCACCTAAAAGGCTGCAGTTCCAGCCTTTCTTGCATCTAGGTATGCCATGTTACCCAGTGGTCAGGGCAATGTGACTAGAACTCCTACGTGAAACATCTAGGAAGGCAGCTTGAAGGGAAGCGACACAGCTGGGAGGAGGGACATTTTGTCCCTCCTCCTTTCTTCCTTCCTGCTGGCTGGGTCACAGACAGAACATACTGAGATGCAGCTAAGATGGTGGGGTGTCAGAGGAGGTCATCACAAGGATGTGACCACAGGTTGACCCACGAACTGGACCTGGGCAGTCAGAGGCTCCTCACCCCCACCCGTCCTTGGAATGTACGTTCTGCCCACCGTTCCCAATCTAGAAGCCAATTCAAGGGCACAGCCCTAACAGAGCAATATGTTGTTGAGACCGTCTAGACTGTGTACGTGACTGAATCCCATAAAGGCATCTATATAAACTTTAAAGATTCTGACAGGCGAGGGCAGAGCTCTATTTATCTTGTAGTCCTGCAAGACAAGCCTGGTATGGAAATCCCCTTGCTTATTAAACCTGCCACCTTTCAAGCTGCAGTGTTCTGCCTCATTCTTCCATCTCTCCTTGCCCTTAGTGTACATGACCAGTTTCAAATTTCACCTAGAGACCCCATGAAGTTGCAATCCAACATGCAGCAAAAACGAAAAAACCAGGATGTTAACGACCGGGGAGCTGTTATACCAGCCCTGAGTTGCCTGCCTCCAGACTACATATTTGTGAGAAAGAACGAGGCCTTAATCTGTTTAAGCTACTGTTATTTCTCCATCACTATGGCTGAAATATATCCTACTTGATAGACCCCACTGGACCATAGCTCCAGTATCAAGATCAACTGTTAAGTCTGATACTTGCTTTCAGCGTTGTTTCTTTGGGGGGGGGGGTATCATTTTCAAGTGGTTCATCTCTTTATTTTACTTGCTGAAGTCTCACCAGAAATATTAGTTCAGCAAATTGACACGAGACTAATCTGGTCAACTGGACAGGATAACCAACTCATTCCTTAAACATGCATCACGTTTCTTCCTTGTCCCTACACTGATTTCTGACCAGAAACCAGGAATCCAAAAACCCAGTTTATAAGCAGAAACTCTGAGGGTTCCTCCACTAGCAGATGAATCTGCCTACAAATCTTTCAGACTCTGCAATTTACTATGTTCCAGTTTATAAAATTTAAATTTACCTTGGTGCACAACCACAACTAGCAGATTTTATAAAGTCAAGTTACTCAAAATGTGTCATACTTTCAAAGGATTTAAAACTTAAAACTGGATCACTTGAAATAGAAAAGATCCCACGCCCTTGATGACCTTCATCCTATGCTGCTTAACTGGTTCTATCCCCAGAGTTGAAAGTTAGAGTCCTAGTTCAATGATCTACTTAATGTTCATTGGTCTCAGGTTTGATTTTTTGACCCCCATACCTCCTAAGTCATGCCATGGGTTTCATCCTGCAACGTATCAGGAGGCACCTCTTGTCTGGTTGGCTCACTCCCAGTGAGGCTAAGACTGATCAGAGAGGTCAGTTCCCCATCAACACGTCACCTAATGGTTTTACCATCTGTTGACGACCATTACCTGCGTATGTTATTTCATTAGAACTTGACAAATGATCATTTTTTCTAATTCTATTATTCCTTCTGCATTTATTTGCTGAAATTCTTCTGAATGGAAAAACTTCCCCTATCCACCAATACCATTTGATTACTCTGACAAATAGTTTATACCAGAAATCCAAGGTGAATACTTAGTTCTTTTCCTTTAATTATCAGCTTTCAGAGTAATGAGCTGTGCCCTGGCTCAACTTGTTCTTAGTCAGCCTCAAAGACCCCAAGGGCAGCATATTCATCACTGCACTGGTCCTGCATGTTAATGAGTGTTCAGCCACTGCACTCACTGCTCTCTGCAAGACCGGTTCCCTGACTCTATTAAGCTTTTCTTAACACCCGAGGAGCATGTAGGAAGAAAACAAAACAAAACCAAGTCAGGTCCAGTCTTAGTTAATGTGAAACAGACACCTCCCTGCTTCTGTTCAACACCCTGCCTGGTTATCCGCCTCAGTTCTTGGCTCTCTTAAAACACGATCTGATGTACAACACCAAGAGCAAACCCTAACATAAAGTATGGCTTTGAGGGATAATGGTGTGTCAATATACGTTCATCAAGTGTAATGAATGTACCACTCTGGTGGGGATGTTAATAATGAGGGAGGCTGTGCATGTGGGAAGACAGGAAGTATGTGGGAAATCTCTGTGCCTTCTGCTCAATACTGCTGTGGACCTAAAACCGCTCCAAAAATAAATTATATTAAAATAAAAAATAAAAGCACATTGAGGCTGCCTACCGCTGTCTGCATCATCACCCCTTCTAAAGTCACTCCATTAAGTGATGCCTGATGCCCCCAAATGATTTCTCTTCCCATATGGGTACAAATTCCTATAACGACCACTTTCCTATTTCAGTTGTCAACTTGTACAAATTAATGCACAATGAGGTTTTAGAATGGACTAGTGAAGAAACATGATGTTATCAGCTTAAAGTATTCTCATAAGAACAGTAGCTGGTGCTGACTGGGTATGAAATGTTTCCAAAGTCCTTTGCTATGACACTTCTCATATCCCACTTAATTATGACATAGCTATGTTTTACCCTCACTAGACTGTGAGCTTCTCAAGTGTGGAATTTCATCAGATTCATTTCTGCAGCCTCTAGCACCTAGCATGGTTTCTGACCCACAGTAGGTGCTCATTAAATATTTTAAGTGACAAGAATAAATGAAATATTTTCCATTTAATAAAAGCAAGTGCTATATATTATATACATACCAATCTATACCAGAGCTTAGGATGGAAAACAAGAACGGACCTTGTGATCACTAACACTGCAACCATTGCAAATCTAGGTCTTGGAGTAAAAAGGGGCAGAAATCAAAGTGTGCCTCGTAGTATCTGTTTATGAACCGAGCAGTTGAATCATAATTATCAAAAGATGATGTTGTTTAGTACCATTTGGGCATTTATTTAAAGAAAAATGCCACTTACATCAGCTAGCACTCTAACCACTGAACACTGGGAAAACACAAAGGAATGATGTACCATTTATTTAACTTCACTATTTCTTACAGATTTATTATTCCTCCAGCTCACCCAGACTATATAATCCTGTAAGACAACAACCAAAAGAAGTATAAGAAAATTAATCATGCTTAGGCTCAGTATTTAATTCCCTTTCACCTCATATAATACCTTTAACAAGTCTCTTGAACTTGGTCTATGTGCATATTCTCCCTGAACAGGCAGATAGCTTTGGGGAATTTTTGGTCACTTTAGGAAACACCTGATATTTTTTGCCAACTCTCCTTTCATGAATGTAGAAGTATGTTGTTTACGTTCACTTTCAATGCCCCTTGGAAATACAGCCATCGCTGCTAACCTAAGTTTATTGCAATTTCTAGATGTTGAATCAGCATCAAGCTCAATATTTCAGTTATAATTGAGGTTGGCTATGGAATTCATGCAAATCTTTGCTGAGAACACTAATTTATACAAACGTAGACATTTGATACCACCAAAACAAGCATGACAGGGGTAACATTATCACAGCAGGAAGATTGCTATTTTCACTCTTAATTGTGCAGGGAGGCTGCTTCTCCTTGTGTGTGTCGATTTAAATCCTTAAAAACTAATCTTCAGTGACACTTAAAGTTGAAAACAAGTAGGTTTATCTGACCATGCCCTGATAATACAAATACACAGCAGTCTAAATATCATCTAACCTCCTACATCTCAGACAGGGTTATAAGACAAAGCTTTGTGGATCTTAACTTTCAAATCTGTGTAACTTACGTCCTCCCCTTAGACTTCTAATTCACTAGTGAGTCATCTTACAGCGGCCCCCAGTGCAAGCTATGGGAACAGCATGCAGTCCATTCTCCTCTGCAGCTTTGCTCTGTGCTCCGTGGAGTGAGAACCAGGGCTCCGTCTTAGTGTCCGCCAAACTCCTTTCTCCAGACCAGAACTTTCCTGATTATTTTTTCTTCATTTAATGAAATGAAGCAAAAATTGAAAGCTGTCAAGAACGAGATCAGTCAAAAGATTGCACTCTCCCTTTCATCCCTATCACACCCAATGCTAAGTAATGTTTGTTTATTTTACTCTTTTAATGCGGTTATTAGAAAACTTAAAATTACCTACATGGTTGACTTTTGTGGCTTGCCTTGTATCATGGTGGGACAGCGCTGATCTAGACGGCACTCCTCCTGCCTCTGCCCCTCCCTTCCCCTGAAGGTGGGATTCTTTCAACCGTCCAGAGTCCCAAGCTATCTTAAGTCCCAACTGGTCTTATCACTCTGTTGTTGGAATCATAAGGCAGAGGAGTTGCCCACAACTTGCAGCTGAATTTATATGAACACAAACCTACTTGGTCAGTATTCAGGTGAGAAGAGGAGAGTTGCTTTGACCTCTTTTATTACTTTCCACGTGATAAAATCTACGGCCCCTTTATGACATCCTGTCACTTAGTTACATCAGCTGGATCATGGAGGCAAAGGGGAGGCTTTTTTTCTTCTTTAAACATAAAAAGAAAATGAGTATAATCCCTAAACAATCAGGGAGGTTTAGGTAGGAACTTCACCAAAGTCACCTGTGTTCCTCCTTGACACGGATCTAAAGTGAGTCTTGGAAGGGGGCACAGATGTGGGTAAACCTGCTAGAGAAGGAGAGATAAGCGCTACAGTCAGCTAATGGCTGCCATTTCCATTAGAAGCACAAATAGTCACATGGTGAATAAAAGGCTCACTGACTTCCCACACTGAGGAGGCTGGCACTACTTCATCTGTGCACTGGGCCATAGATACCCTGGTGGGGAGAGCTCAGCGCGTCCTTTTTCAGAGGTTTCCAAAAACAGCTAATTCTCAAGATTACCTGGAGGGACTTTTCAAAAACCACAAATCCACTCAGTACGGATCTTTGAGGATGGGTTAATATGAACTAATGGCCAGAGCCAGCATGAAGTTCACCCTTCCAGCAGGCAAAGACAAATTCTTAAGAGTGAATGAATTGAAATGAAAGGCTAGTTTCTGTCTCTTGATTCTCTGATGAGTTCTTTGTTTATATACTTTGGGGGGAAAAGGGGGGGTGGGGCGGAACATTGTGCTAAGAACTAAAATTTGGACATATGTTAAGGAATATGTGAACCATAGAATGATTCACAAAGTGTGCTCAGTAAGCTTGCAGTATATAATATAGCCAAACAGTGTTGTCAGATACATTTAGACATAAATTCCATGCATTGTTCTCATAGTGTTTTAATAGTGCCTTAAAATACAATAGTGCATATTATGAATCAGTGCCTGGGGATGTGGTGTCACTTCTGGGAGACATCAGCTCCTTGTTGAAGAGCAGAAAACATGAATACAACGTAGAGTGAGCATCTGCTGTTTTTACCCATTAGTTGCCCTTCTTCCATCGTGAAAATAATCTCCCAGGTTCATGCGATATGGAACGAAATATCAATTACAGAGCCTTTCCTGATGTTTGGCCACATAAGTGAGCACGTGACCCAAGCCTTGCCAATAGTGGTCTTCCAAACTGTGGTTGGTCCAAGGACCAAATAGGGTCAGACAAGACCAAATAGGGTCAGACAAGACCAAATCCCCAAGTAGAGTCAAGATATTTGGCCCCTAGGGGACTGTTCCTCTTCTCTCTGGGTAGTGACCTGGGTGAGCCTTGAAGCCTAGAGCTCCTCCACATCCTTTACACTTTCCCAATTAAGTAACAGCCACAGTTTGGTGTGATGAGCCCAGGCTGCAGTTCCAGAGATGGCCCCAAAGTGTCCTAATTGTAATCTGATCCTTCAGGCCACAGTGACCAGTCTCATGAGTGAATATGCAGGACTTCTGTTTGATGGCTGAGGTAATAGCCTTTTGTGTCCTGGACAATACTGTGTACCGAGGTGATACTGCAGCTGCTGCAGCCATTTGACCACCTGAGAGAAGTCAGTATGAGAATGTACTCAACATGTGAAAGAGGACAGAGCCAAACAAAACACAGGGACACAGAGACAGCACCCTGATGAAACCTTGCCTGAATACCTTCAACCTCTGGAAACGCAACCTCTAGTTTTTAAACCATGTAGCTATTTTGTCATTTAAGCAAGGTGAATGTGAATTATAGAAATAATTCTATTTTCTATTACTTGCAACTCAAACTGATACAGAATTTGGTACTAAGAATGAGGAATTTGGTACTAAGAATGAGGAAATACACCCCCAAAAGGTAGGCTTGGCTAAGAGAAAGAGGGCCAGCAGAGGGCAATCTGGAGCCCAAGGTTGCAGGCTGGAGGTGGGTCATCCCTATCTAAAGGTAAAATGTCAAGAGCCATTTATCACCTTAATTACACTGTGGTCTTCTTCAAAGTAGAAAAACTTTTCCCTGGACCCATGTTTCTAACAATGCGGAAGAGAGTACTGCTTGTTCAGGGGAAAGTGAGTTCTCCAGGCCTGCTTTATTCATTTATATCATCCTCATTATATCATGGTCTGATGTCTACAGGCATTTGAGTTTACAGACACTGGAGCAGCCATCCACATGACTGCAGGGGGTGAGGGTGGAGGGGAACAGCGGTCAGAGAAGGGTAGGAAGTTGAAGTACATTATTCTTGAGGTCCTAGGAGTCTATAACATAAAAGTAGAGTGCATCCTAATAGCTCCTATTGATTTCTTTAGATTATGTTTAGTCATTTTAGGCAACTAAGGCTTGCGTAAAATTAAGAGGCTCAAGAGGGCACCATCATATAATAGTTGGGAATTATTACTATTATTAATATAGTACCATATTAATAACTATTCCAAATATTCTTATTCTTGAACTTATGTGGGCTCTAACAAAATAGCTCATGCTACCTAGTATTCTAAACTTTTTTTCTCTTTATTACAAAGATTCTGAACATTACTGTGTCAAAACCACCAAGAGTTGTCAGGATTACTACAAGAATCCTTTCAAACACAACACCAAGAAAGAAAATTGCATAACACCCAGTTCAGACATACCTGTTACTACAGAGCTTTTGCAAGATGAGTGATGTGTGAAAGCAAAGCACAAGGAAATGCAGTTTTATTTGTGGTTTTGTTTGACAGCATAAACTCTAGGAATAGAGCACTAGGAAAAAATAACTTCATTGTACACTTCCCCCAAAAAATAATATTTAAAGAGTGATATAATTAACTCTAAGACAGCACCCAAGAAGTGGAACAGTTAGGGTCTATGTTAGAGCTGTGAGCCTCCGCAGACATCTTGAGAGTCCGAATTTCTAATAGCCTGTGTTTCTTACCTCTTGAACCAGGACTAGCCAGAGCCAATTTTTACAAATAATCACCAACAAAATCAAATGTTTATAATATCTTACCAGGCAAAAATCTATGTGATTTCATGTGAAAGTCAGTCAAACATGAATCTAGTTAAACTGATGTGTTCTCTTTAGCTGAAAAGAATAAAGGATGAGTAAAGGTGTGACTACAAGAGGAGAGAGGGGCCTTTCCAAAGCTCAGCACAGCTCTGGGTGACAACTGTTGAGAGCACGGCCTTGGAGTGAGACTCACTGGTTTGAATCCATCTCTGTCACTTATTACCTATGAAACACTGGACAAATCACTTACCCTCACTGTTATCTCCATGTTTTCCTATGTAAAATACAGCTGATATCAGTGTCTCATAAAGGTGTGAGGAATACATGGGCTACTCGTGTTAAAACAGAACAGCATCCAGTGCATAACAGGTTCTCAAGAAAAATAACTATCTATATTCCTGGCACCTAAATGTTGACATTTTTCAAGATGTCTAGTAATAGCAAGATATATCATGGGTTTCCATAACCTGTTATTTCTAGGATACTGCTGATCACTTTCTTAGAATTGGTTGACTTCTGCTGGCCTAGACCTTTGTTAGAAGATGTATAACATTAATTCTCTAGGCTATTTCTCTGCAACATTTCCTAAAGGTCAGTTTCTGAGAATGTCTGAACAATACCTGAATTTTACAGTTTTGTGAATTAGGTTAACTACTTTTAAATGATTTCATTATCAGACACTTAATGGCACATGACATGATACAATGGCTGATGGCCAACTTTGCCCTTTTGCTTTATAACAAAACTCTCCTTAAGATAGTATCAGAAGATACTTCTCCAGGCTTAAGGCTTTTCTTGTACAAACAGGATGTATGTCAAGGCTCAAAATTGGGTTACTGTGCAAACAGGGGAAAAGCAATGAGCACATTACTTATAATCCTATTTTTAGTTCCACTGCCTTCCACACTGCTGCCAGAGTTACATCAGAAACACAGATGGGATTGTGTTATTCTACTGCTTAATAGTCTTCAAATGGCTCCTCATTGCCTAAAAAACGTCCAAACTCCTTAACAAGCCCAAGGCTCTAAGCAATCTGGTTCCAATCTGCCCCTGTAAGCTCATCTCTACTCATTCCCTCCTCTACATCCATGTTCTGACTTCTGAAGGCATTATGTACTTACTTGTTTCTATTCTTTTTCTTATGTGGTTCCCACAGTTGGAATAGCTTGCTTATCTGGCATACTATATTCTGCCAAGCTAAACTGATACACTATCTATGTTATGCTTCATGGTTATTTCATCTTTTGCTGGGTTCCAGGCAGAATTAATCATTTCCCTCTCTGAGTTGTAGAGAACTCATTTCAAATACTATGCTAGGGATACAATGTGAGGTCAAAACAGACATCATCCCTGCCCTCATGGAGCCGTCTAATGGCAGGTCAGACATTAATCAATTAATCAATTAATATCACAAATATAAAGTAAACTATGGTAAGAAGAGGAAGAATGGTACTATAAGATCATTTAGGTATTCAAAAAAGGCTTTCCTAAAAAATCTGAAGAGTAGCAGTAAACTAGGTAAAGGGAGCAGGAAGAGTAGTCTAATAAAATCATATGCAAAGTCCCTGTAGCAGGAAAGAGCATCAAAGTGTAAGCTGAAGGCAAGAGCGGCTGCAATGGAAAAATCATTGAGAAACCTATAGTTGGCTGACCCTGGAAAACAGCACAACAGCCTCTACTCTCAAACCTCTTCATCAGCTACTCTGACCCCTTAGCCTCCAGATTAAGACAATATGAGATTCCAAGAAAATTCAATATGGAATTTTTCAGATTTTTAGTATTCTATTATTGCTAATTCTTAATGATAAGAAAGTGAAACATTCCCTAAAGACTACTTCCAGAATTCATAAATGCAATTTATCTATTTTATTCTCTTTAGTTCTTCATATGCTGCTCCTGACAAACTGTTTATGAGTTACAAAAGTTGTGTCCAACACCATGAGTTGTTGCTGCTCAGAAAATAAGATAATAGCTTGTTTTCACTAGCAGGAGTAAATCAACACCCCTCTGCAAGCAAACACCACCAGTAAGTCCCCTCCAGGAGCTGCACACACCCTATATATCCTGTAGAGGATAAATAAGCTAACTGTTGGGGGAATTAGCCCACATGTACTCCATATTGCAGTCTTCACAAGATTTCTAGCCTTACTGGTCTTAGAAAATTGAGTGTATTGCTCTAAAAGTAAATTCTTAAAAAATTCCTCAAGAGATTTATTTGCCAGAGACTTTTCATAGTAAAAACAAGGGAGACAGTTGTTCTCTCAGGGTTCATTACAAAAACAGGGATTTTTTTCCTGGGTGATGGATTCAGGGCTACTTTGTGATTTTTTTAAAGAAAGACAACTTCATACCTGAATCCTCCATGCACTACAACTACAGTCACAAAGCACAATGATTTGACATTTATTTCACCTACTCATTCAACAGGTATTTATTAAGGCCTCATCACTATGACAACTGTGATCAGAAATAAATATTTGTGATCTACATATTTTATTTCCTTAAGCCAGACAACTGAAGTGTAACAGAAAAAAAAAGCAACCCCTAATAATAATATCTGGTTTATTCACTTGTCCTTCAAGTGCATACATATCAGATATTAATTTCCAGTTTGTGATTGAGGACATTAGTATGCCATAATTAATTATACTGCTACTTACAGAAACGATAGATGAGGCAGCAGGGATTGTGAAGATGAGTCCAGAATCAAAGCACTTCATCACTCTTGATAGAACCAGAACAAAACTTTCCGTTCTGTTCATGTGAAATAGATTACAGAGTAAAGCAAAAATGTAACTGGTCTCTCTCAATTCTAAAATTAGGGTTTTTTTTGTGTGTGCTTTTACTAGATGCCTTTGTTGGAGCTTCTCTCTAACCATTCAGGACAAGACATCCCAAAGTTTAAGTCATCTAGGCAGGGAGAAGATGGAGTTATGGCAGACAGGGTGGTGCTCCATTTGTGCCAGTAACTAATGCTGCTTATTACTATAAAAGGAATCATCACCTGTTTGCTCACAAGCTGGCCGTCCTCAACTAGCCATCTAAGTGCTTTGTAACAGTAGCCCCTACCAAGTTCAACTTCAAGTTCTCTCTGTTCTTTTTAAAGGGAACTTTCTATGACTGTTGCCTGGATACCAAAGACTCCAACTTGTATTGCAGTAGTTTATACTTCTGTCTTCATCTGTCAGGTCTTTAAGACCTTATAAAATCAAAAATCTAGAATTTACAGCTGTGGAGAAACCGAATTCCCTCCACATAGAAATAGGAGGGATGGTGGTTTCCTTCTTCCCCACATCAAGTCAGTGTTTCATAAGTAGTTGTCTTTGTAATTTTGGAGAACACAAACTCCTCAGTATTTTATTTTCAACCAAGGGTCACTCTGTTTTTTGTGTTTGTGTATGTTTAGATTAACTTTTTGAAAATAGTGCATTTGCGAAAGGATGAACTCTAAAACCAGACCTCTAAGTATTTTGAAACTCTTATGAGTAGAAGAAGCTGTAAGAAATCTGAAAACTTGTATTTAAAATCTGCAAAAATAATCCATCTTACAAGATAGAGTAACTTTAATTCTCTTCTGAGACCTGCTATTTCATTGTTCTGATGACAAACAGGCACACGTAGCTATAAACATTCAAAACAAGTATGAATCCATTCTCTTTGAGGACAAGTCTGAAGCCCCATAAACCCTTATGCTGGTGTTAGGAACAAGCAACATGCAGTTCTGTTGCTGATACAAACTGGATGGAGCCTCTGCAGACATTGTTGCTTTTTTTTTTTTTTTTTTTTTTTTTAACTGATGGCAGAGAAAAACGCTTTTTTTTCCTTTGGAATTCAGTATGCGTTCTGCCTAAAGTTTTTCCCTGGCTTGTGTGAAAAAAAAAATTTAATTCCTATTTGAGCATAAGATCTTAGACAAGATGAGGAGTTGAAACCAAGAAACTTGGGAAAAGGATTTATGTAGGTTTCTTCAAGTAAAAATGGGGAAAGGAGCCAAAAGAAACTAGAGAGAACCTAATGACTTTCAAGCAGAACAGTCTGTTAATGTTCTTCTTGTGCTATTTCATATGAGACAGCCCAGACTTTGATGAATACACTCATTTTGTACCATTACATTGTGAGGTGATTAACTTCCTAAGGCCAGAGTATAAGGTCATACCCACATCCTGCAGGCAGTATTGGGACTTTCCTTGAAGGCAGTGGATTTTCCACTGTCAATCACCTGAGGAGATAGTTCCAGGAACTATCCTTGCACTTTGATGAGGGAGAAAACTCATTACTATTTCTTGCTTCACAGCAAGTCACAATAAGCCCACAAACAAGAAACAAATTCTGTTGCTTTCCTGGTAATAAAGATCAAGTTATTGCCAGATATAGGAAAATAGTCTGGGGAGAAGCCCTATCCATACTATAATTAAGCAGGGAGGTCCTGGTAGGTCTTCCCAGTACTAGAAGTCTTGATCCCTGGATTCAGAAAGTCATTCCTCCTAGTGGCAGTTGTATGTTTTTGTCTTAAACTTCCCTTTGATTATGTGCAAACTTATCATAAAATCTGGCTTAAAGTTTGCAGCCTGATGGATGACTTCCAGAAGGATAGAGTTAAAGGACCACTGAAAATCTGCAGTCTATAAAAGCAAGAAGAACACTAGAAATACTTGTCAAAATCAACCTGTTCAGAGCTCTGGATATTAACCAAAGACTTGCAACAATCCAAGGAATTCTATTCAAGAAAAACGAGTAAATGTCAGTAAGAACAGTGAGTTCTAACTTGTCCTAGTCGTGTCCTCCCCTCCCCAGTTCCTTGGTATCTTTGAAAAACAACAGCCTTGTAGCTATGGTAGCTGTAAATACCAGCAGTCTAGCAGCCGCTGGAAGGAACAAAGTGGGCTTGGAATGCCTCAGAAGCCCCATTCCCTATTTTACTTGTCTGGCAGCTTACTGAAAAGCTCCATTCTCTGGGATGGTCTTTATTCGGCCTGACTCAGATCTCACTCCGTAAGAACAATCTATCCCTAAGGTATCTGATGAAAACAATCAGCAGCAATTGTGTAACATCACAGCTCCTGTGGCAACATTACCAGGTGAGGATAACAAGAGGTTGATCACAAAACGGGAAAGGGAAAACTGGGGAATGAGATGTTCACAGAGCTTTGAAAAACTCTTATATGTTCCTGGAACTCTAGGTCATGACCCTATTCCGGAGCTTATGTGTATGCCCAGGAAAGGCTTGAAAAGACTCTAATTTCTCTCATCTGACAGACCTTGAGGCTGTGCACAAGCAGGAAGTGAAGCCAAATGGAGAGCTGTAAACTGCTGAACTACTGAGTATGGAAGTCATGCCCCAGCACACAGGCAGAGCTCCTCAGCGAAGGCTGAGGCTTACTGGTTCCAGGCACTGAAGGAACTCTCTGTCCAATCCTTAGCTGACCACTAAGAAAACCAAATAGAGACTCCACTGGCTGTACATGACAAAGAAGAGCGACTTTACAAAACTAACCCAAGAAAGTCACTAAACAAACAAACAGTAAGGACAAACCCTGGGGAAGGGGAAAATCTGATTTTCAGAGTTATGACATTATATTATTTTAAATGTCCCATTTTTAACAAAAAATAACACACATATAACACATAAAACAAATAAATTCCAAGAAATTGTAGCCCATACACAGGGGAAATAAGGAAGTCAATAGAAACTTTCTCTGATGAAACCTAGATATCAGACCCTTTAAACATTTGAACAAGCACTTTAAATCATCTATTCTAGATATGCTCAAAAAATTAAAGGAAACCATGCTGAAAGTACTAAAGGAAAGTATGAGACCAATACCTTGCCAAATAGAGAATAAAGAGAAAAAAATCATATAAATTATCATATAAATTAGGAGTTTGTGATTAACATATACACACTATTATATATAAAACATAAAAAACAAGGACCTACTCTATAGCACAGGGAACTATATTTAATGTCTTGTAATAACCTATAATGGAAAAGAGTATGAAAATTCTTTTTCAGATACACACACATATATATACATATATTCTCTCTATATATACAAATATTCAATATAACTGAATCACTTTGCTGTACACCTGAAACTAAAACAACACTGTAAATCAACTATGCTTCAATAAAAATGAATAATAAAAGAAACAAATATAAATTCTAGATTTGAAGAGTACAATAACTGAAATTAAAAATTTACTAGAAGGGCTCAACAGCACATCTGGACAGGCAAAAGACAGAATCAGCAAAATTTAAGACAGGTTAATTAAAGTTATCCAGTCTGAGGAAAGTAAAAGAAAAAGGATAAAGAAGAATGAATAAAGCTTCAGAGATCTATGGAACATCATGAACATATCAATGTATGCATAATGGGAGGCCCAGAATGAGAAGACAGAAAAAGTCAGAATGAATATTTGGAGAAATAATAATAAAAATACTCCCCAAATTTGATGAAAACTATTAATCTGCACATCCAAGAAGCTCAACAAAATCCAAAAGAGCTCTGTACCTAGATATATCATACTCAAGCTGTCAGAAGACAAAGAAAAAGAGAAAATCTTGAAAGCAAAAAGTAACTCATTATAAACAGGAGATTCTCAGTAAGATTAACTGCTGATTTCTGATCAAAAACCACTAAGATTAGAAGACAATGGAATGACATATTCAAAGTGCTGAAAGGGAAAAACATCCACCAAGAATTTATATCCCACAAAACTGCTCTTCAAAAATGAAGGAGAAATTAAGACATTCTCAGATAAACAAAAAGTGAGAAAGTAATGGGCAGTTAACCCATGGCCAACACCAACCCACCTTACATTACTTACACCTCATGGCCTAATAGTTGTCTTCAAGTTCCCACTATTGCCCTTACCTTAGATATGAAACATTTGGTCCTGACTTTTTATTCCAAACTGAAAATGGATCTGTATCTCTGAATTTGTTTAGAATATACTTATACATCAATGGGAATTGATATACAGTTATTAAACTTTATTGTAAAAGCAGCATACTTAAAAGTGTACCTTCTCCAATTTTCAGTTGAAATATGAATGTAATTCTGCCCCTCTAAGACTAGGAGCATACCCATAATGTAATTCATGCTCATTCCAAAAATGTATTTATGTATTTAACAGGTAAGAATCAAGGGAGCTCACTAGAGACACAGAAGGAAGAGGCTAATCACAACCATTTTCCAAAACTTACATCAAACTTTTGTTAACTCCTAATAGTTAATTAGGTTAAGGCACTTCAGAAAAAAATATTCATTATTTGAAGGCTCTGAATATAGACTTTGCTCATTTTTAGCAAAGATGTTTAAAAAATAAAAAATCAAGTACCATATTCTACCTGCCCATCTAGATGTGCTGAGCCTCAGTTTCATTACCTTTGACAAGTGTTTTCAGACCAGCCTCATCCCCTGCCCCTAGAATTCCATGCCACAGGGCTCTCTGGATATGTCATGCTCTTTCTAACTCAGTGGCTCCACTGACCTAGTCAGATTACTTATCTTTTAAGACCAGAACACCCCCTCCGCTATAAATCCTTTTCTGATATCCTGGGTAAGTGATCACTCCCTCCTCTGAATTTCCACTTCTGCTTTTATCTCTCAGAAGCACTTATCACATTATACAGTAATTATCTGCCCATATGGCTGCTGCCACCACCCAACTGATCTCCAGGAACGGCAAGGCTTGTGCATCTCTGTATTCCTGACCCACAACACAGTATAACCAAAAGGGGCTCAGTGAGGTTTGATCTAATAAACTATCTGAAGTAGGTAACTAAATTTCACAAATGAACTTCAGGTATAAAAGCCTATAATGGAAGGCTGGAAAGGGAGTGGTTCTTAACATAATAGTTTCTAACATTAGTTATCTGTTAATAGCATACTCTCTGATAATCCACCAATGTAAAGAACATTCCCTAGTTCTTCACGACCGCTATTGATACAGAAGGGATGTGAGTAGTCAGTGTTCACTTCTAGGGTACTTTATGTATGTTTTATTTATTTCAATAAACATATGAAGTAGTACTCTTGAGAAGCAATCAATGCTGACATCAGCAACTTGATCCCTCAGCAAATCTGTGCCTGATCAGGTCTCCTCATAAGTGTTGCAAATACACCTAGGCATGTCTGACTCTAAGGATGAATGTGAGTTATGCCAGGGAATGCAATATAAACACTCAAGTAACTTTGAACACCTTAATTAATCATCGAGTAATTCTAAACGCATCTATCCTAATACCAAGCACAATGATTGGCATATGGTAGATGATCAACGTGTGTTGTCAGTAAAACATAATGGTCTTGATTTAAATAGTGTAATTATCTCCTGAATCTTTTCCTATCTTTACCCCTGCTTCTATCCTTGGTGAAAGGCAGAGTCCTCTCTTTCAGCACACCTTTTCAGAGGAAATAAATCCTTTTTCAGAGTGACTTTCTGTAGTTATTCCTCTGGAGATCAGTTCAGCTTCCACTGCCAGCACTTGATGTCTCTAATATAAATGCTTTTCCAGTTTCCCATTTCAGAATTTGCACAGAAATAGTAACAAGTTTAATTTGATCACACAGAAATAGTTTTTTTTTTCATTGGGCTTGTAGCCCTTGTGAGCTTTCTTGAGTTCACTCTCAAGATTTTCTAAGTGATTTTCCTGCAAGACAATCATAAAATTTATCTTCAAATTTTTCCAACTCTCTTCTCTAAAACCTTTAGTATTTATTTTCATGCATCTCACTCTCATTTACCTTTCTTTTCCTGATATCAACTCCTTGGTCTAAAGATCAGTTTCAGTAAAGTTATCTTCTCTTGGCCAACCTCTAAATGCTACGGAGTCACCCTTTTGTCTATGGCTGAATAGATTTCAACATAGTTAAGAAATTGGAAAGCGAAGTGCTCCTCTTAATGATGAAATTATGTTGGTTTACGTCTGTCATGGTAAAGACTTCAAGTTACTGATTAGTCTTTGGTTAAATTCATTTTTTTAGTAAAGTCTTTGTTTGGAAAAAAATATTATTACACAAAGCCGCCAGTCATAGTAAATGTGTGGCTATAATCTTATAAGAATAAAACTCAGTTTTTAAAAATTAAAGCAGGAATTGCTCTGTGGATGTGTATATGAAGAAGCTTTAGTTTACATACTACAGGTATATCATGTTATATCTCAAGAAAATATTCAGCTAACATTCAAAAGTAGGATGTCGACTTTTCTCTGCTCTTCCTCTGCACTTGCGTTCCCTTCTCTTGAAGACAGTGGCATGGCCAGTCATGTGGCATGGCAAGGATGTGGCAGGATCAGGGAGGTGGTAACCTGGCCAAGAAACTGATTACATATAGGTAGCTGAGCAAGGAAGTACATATATCAATTATAATGGGAGCCAGGTTCTCTGTGAAATGTGAGGCAGTGTTAGCTGCTACGGTAGGAAGAGCTGTGAGAGGAGACCTGAGAAGAGAGTAGGCTTGAGATACTCATTTTGTAAAGTAGAAAAGCTAGTAAACTAGGCGGTATGATCCAATTGTCACATGGTGTTCAGTGGGCATTTGGCATTTGCTCTATGTACTGGTTTCCTATTGGTGCTGTAATGAATCACCAGTTACTTGGTGGCTTAGGACAACACACATTTACTATCCTAGTGCTGGAGCTCAGCTCAGGAAGTGAGTTTCACAGGGCTAAAATCCAGGTGTCAGCTGTCCCTCTGGGGATGCTAGGGCAAAATCTGTTTCCGTGCATTTTCCAGCTTCTAGAGGTCACCTGCATTTTTTGATTATGATTTCTTCCCCTATCCTCAAAGCCAGTAGCTTAGCATCTTTAAATCAGTCTGTCTCTCTCCTCCCTCCTTCTCCCTCTCTCTCCCCGCTCCCATGGCTTCCACTGCCACATCTCCTACTCTGACTCTGCTTCTATCATCACATCACCTTCCCTGAACCTCCGTCTTATAAGGAACTATGTGATTACACTGGGCCCACCAGGTAATTCAGGATAATCATTTCAAGATTCCTTTTTTTCCTTTCTTTAAATTGAAGTATAATTGATTTACAATGTTGTGTTAGTTTCTGGTGTATAGCAAAATGATTCAGATACATGTGTATGTATATATATATATATATATATATATATATATATATATATATATATATATATATGTGTGTGTGTGTGTATATACATATTTCTTTTCAGATTCTTTTCCATTATAGGTTATTACAAGGTATTGAATATAGTTTCCTGTAGTATACAATAAGACCTTGTTGTTTATCTATTTTTATATAGTAGGGTGTACCTAATAATTCAAAGCTCCTAGTTTATCCATCCCCCCATTTTCCCCTTTGGTATCCATAAGTTTGTTTTCTATGTCTGTGCTCATTCCAAGATTCTTAATCACATCTTCAAATTCCCATATTTAGTTTCTAGGGTTGGAACATGGACGTCTTTGTGGGGAACATTATTCTCTCCACCACATACTAAGACTCTGAAGTGAGAACAGACAAAAAAAGTTGTACTTGTCTACAATTTCTAAGGGGATAAGGCATGGAGGATGTAGAGGGCTTGGTTTTAGCAGGATTGTAACCCTGGTAGGGAAAGGGAGAAAAGATAATTCTAGTGATGGATCTTAGACTGTAAGTTGGGTAACAGAGAAAGAGAAGACATAGTGGGGTGGGAAGGATAATTGATAATTAGATCATGGTAAGATCAGTAGGCTAAAGGTCTCAATGAAGTCAAAGAATTGCTGAATGGGACATCTAAAATAGACTAGTGGATGCAAAGAGTCGAGATTTCAGAAGTGTGCGTTCATGCTGTGGATGAGGTCAGAAGTGTGACCATGGGAAAGGACAGCTGAAATGGGGTGAAAGAACAATTGAATGTAGGGGAGTCAGTTGCAATTGATCAGTTTAAGAAGTTTGGAAAAGAAAACTCACTGAATAAAGGGAGTAAGGTTGAAGCTTCTCAACAGATGCAACCCATGGAACCAGAGTAAAAAATACATAAATATATATATATTTTTTAAATGGGCTTCTTTTTCTAACCCTGTAGCATTTGCTTGATAGCAAAACCAAAAAAAAAAGAAAAAAAAGAAAAAAGAAAAAAAAGAAACAACTCAGGGGCATTATTGGGTAGAAAACTAAAATCATTCCTGTGCTCCATCTCTTCATGGAATGCTAGTAATCTGGGTTACTTAGAGTTATGGGTTGAATTGTGTCACCAAATTGATATGTTGAAGCCCTAACCCCCCAGTACCTCAAAAGGTAACTATATTTGGAGTCTGGACCTTTGAAGAGGTGATTAAGTTAAAATGAGGTACAGTGGGCTGTAATTCAGTCTGACTGCTGTCCTTGTAAAAAGAGGAAATTTGGACACCCAAAAAGAGAGACACGAGGGGTGTGCCCGCACAAAGACCATGTGAAGACACAGTGAACAGGCAGCCATGTATCTACAAGCCACGGAGACAGGCCTTGGAGAAACCAAACTTGACACCTTGAACTTGGACTTCCCAGTCTCCAGAACTATGAGAAAATTCCTGTTGTTTAAGCCTCCAGTCTGTGGTATTTTGTTATGGCAGCCCTAGCAAACCGAGGTACCTAGTTTGTTTTAGAGATTATGATGTTGAAATTGTTCCTAATTTTAACACTACTTTAGAAAGATCTTTCTATCTGGAAAGTTCTTTTTATTAAGGATCTCAGAATTCATTCCATCTTACTTCATCCTGAACTCTGCGTCTTAGTGGAGAGGGCAATGAGAAGTGAGCAGACAAGAGGTCACGACCTAGTTTCCATCAGTGCCCAGACTTTGCTTCGATCTGCATAAATTCAGGCTTGATACGAGGAGACTGTTGTGAAATCTTCATGAGTAAGGAGACACATCAAGTCTTTTCCACAGACTGTGCCTGGAAAAGTTTGAGTGCAAGCTGGCAGTAATTTAAAAGCAACCTAGAAGTCCAAGTCCTTTCCTGCTTGCCTCCCGGGTGAAGAGGGTTTGTCACTTTTCAGTTAAGCTGTTCGAGCTAAAACACCCAGGAAACCCAGCAGAAGTAGGAGAGGTTGTACAGTCCTGAACAAGTAAGAAATGAAACAAGAAAATTAAGCACCTCGTGAAGGATAGCTCGGCAAGATGACTCACGTTCTATTACAAAAGACATTAAAGAAGCAATTTTATCTACTTGGAAATAATACAACAAGAACAAAATATTGTGTCCTTGTGTAGTCCAAGTCTTGCTTCTGAACTACCACATTAATTTGTGGGTATCTTTCTACTCTTTCTGATCTTGAAGTGTTTATAGAAACTACCAAAGTTTTGGCCATCAAGCGATTTGCCGTGGGAAAAAAAATAAATAAAAGTGAGTCAGTAAACACAAGCTGAGTGAGAGTCGGCGTTGTTTATGTCCCACGGCATCAATGTACTCATCACTGGCAAGCCCGATGTGAAAATCTACCCCTGGGGTACCCAGTTGAAGCAGGCCACCTGCCCAGTCCACTGTGACTACCTTAAGAGCAACTGTGGCAGCACCCAGCCAGTAGCCCACTCCATCTTTAACTTGCCCATGAGGCCTCCCCGCTGTTTCACCAGCTAATGCAGCAGGTGCAGTGTGGACGCTCTCTTCCAGAACATGCCTGGATTTAATGATGCTCCATTTGATGCCAAAAAGGCTGTGTATAAACAGTAGTCCTGCCATGAATGCCTGCCATTGCCAAAAACACATGGCAAGAGAAGAGCGTGTGTTAGAATACTTATGGTGCAAAGGGGTGCATGCATGTATTTTTAAACAAACAACAGAGTTAAAGGCATAATTACTGCTCTTGCCTCCTTCACATGTGAGCCTCCTGTACTGTGAGAAAACAACCAATCTTAATGTTTACATAAAATCATAGAACTCAAGTCCTTCATTTTACAAATGAGATCCAAAGACTTTGTTTAAATGTCACATGGAAGGTGATGCTGATTTCTTCATATTTGATCAAACGTACTTGCTAAAAGTTTACAGGCCCTATGTCCTGTAAGCTCTGATTCAGTGAGCCTGGCTGGGGCCCCAGAGTCTGCACCACTGTGAGTGCATGCAGGTGAGACAGACTGCGATGATTAAGGGCAAGTCTCAAGCATCCTTTCATTTCAGCTTGAAGAAGTCCATTCAGCATTTTTTATATGGCAGGTCAAGTGGCAATGAACTCTTAGCTTTTGTTTGTCTTAAACAACTTTATCTCTCCTTCATTTCTAAAAGACAAAATTTGTCAGGTAGAGTATTCTTGGTTGGCAGTTTCCTTCTTTCAAAGTATTGTGTTTGGATAATTTCAAAGGCCCTGCCTTTTAATTCACAAGCTCTTTATTCTGCCTGAACTGATCCGCTGTTGATGCCTTCTACTGCATTTTAAATTTTCTTCATTCTATACTTCAGCTCCAGAATTTCTGGTTTCTTTTTTATGATTTTCTCTTTGTTAAACTTCTCATTTTGTTCATGTATTGTTTTCCTGATTTTGTTGAATTGTTTTTCCGGGTTTTCTTATATCTCATTGAGCTTCCTTAAAACAGCTATTTTGAGTTCTTCATCGGGTAAATCACAGATCTCCGTATCTTTGGAATCAGTTACTGGAAGATTATTGTGATCCTTTGGTGGTGTCTCGTGTCCTTGATTTTTCATGTTCCTTGAAGTTCTGTCTTGCTGTCTTTACATATGAAGCAGCAGTCTCCTCCTCCAGTCTTAACTAACTGCCTGGGAGAGAACTACCCAACCGTCGAGTGCTGCTAGGGATTCTGAGGCTCTCTCAGACCTTTTAGAGATACTCCTGCTCCACACTTCTTGCTCCTGCTGGTGGCAGGACGTTTAAGCTTGTATGCCTTCTCTTGACCCTGCAGTGAACCAGGCCGGGGACTGATAGCCTCCCTTTTGCTTTCCCAAGAGTGAAGTTAAAGCTCAAGTTTGTGGTTCCTCCCTAGCTGACAGATTCAGGCTAGCTCTCTGTGTTAACACACTAGCCCATTCTCACTACTAGGAGCCAGCCACAAGTTTAAGGGGTGTGGATGAGGCATACAGAATGCTGAAGGTAGTTGGGGAGATATGCAAGCAGGGCATCTCTAGCAGCTAGTGGGTGGGCTTCCTGATGGAGCCCTTAATGCAGTTAGTAGTATTCACATCCTTTTAACGCCCCCTGAGAGTCCTCTCCGCCACACTCCCAGCTTCTTCTCACCAAGTCATGCAGCTCCCAACTCAGTGCTCTGGATCGGATGAGAGATAAAATGGGCTTCTTTGGCAGCATCCTGCACAGCTGGGGAAGCCAGGCACCCATTTGCATGCTCTCGTTTTCCCCTGCAGGACAAACCACAAACCAAGACATTTTCTCTTGGCACTGAGTTGTGCCACCTTGGGGAAGACATGATTGAGGTAAAGTCAAATTGTCCTTATCCCCTCCAATGTGTCCAAACTCCCTCTCTCCCTTTTTCTTTTTGCTCCAATGCTGTGCTGAAACTTCTCTGCTAGAAACCTAGACTTCCACAAAGGTTTTTTTGTCCACAGGTGACTGTTTAAGAGAGAGAGAGAGGCCCCTCCAGGGGCCCTGAACTGCAACCAAGAGGGGCTAGAGCTGGTTCATGGGCCACTGCAGAGTCCACAGTCAAACTGAGGTCTGTATGTCTATTGTCCAAGGCACGTGTAAGTGAGTCTTTTCCCAAGCCCCTTGGTGTATGGTGCTGGATTCCACAGATCCCACAGAGGAATTTTTTTGTCCATGAATGGATGCCAAATTGTTGTTGTTAAGGGGCAGATACAAACAAGGGATGTCTTATAAGCCCATGTTGCTGATGTTACTCCCTCAATATGTTTATCCTTAAAGCATCGTTCCAGTAAAGGTTCTTTTGAACACAGTTCAAGATGTGAAAAATCTGAGTGTTGGGTTATTCAGACTCAACTCCCTTCCAAATTCACTTAACTTGTTTCTAATCACAAATGAATCGCAAATGAATTTAGTCATTTTTCCCTCACTTTTTGGAGGAAAAATAAATGCAGTTATTATAATTCCCATTAATGAGAAAGTATCTGATGCTTAGGCTTACATAAACTGATAAAAGCAAAGTAACATACACAACAAGTTAGAAGACAAGGGTCAGCTTACAGAATCACTGAGACATACAGACAGGTAGTCTACGGACCAGAACTACTAGAGCTGTTCTCTGAACATTCATTGAGCAAGTACTATCCACAAATCTCTGTTCTTCAGATGCTATAGGAGTCAACTTCCTACAATCTTCAAGATCTCTGGGGAGGAATGGATGCAAATAGGCAACATATAGTGCCTAGTTCATTCACGCAAACTGCTGGTAACACTTGAGGACTAATTGAATACTATATATAGAGCTTAAACAGTGGCATTATAGAGCTGGCTTATATTGGCTTGCAAGACCCAATTGTTAAATTCAGGAATTTTGCAACCTGGGTGTTAAACACAACCATAATTAAAAATTAAATAAACTTACAATTCAATAAATTATATTATAAGTAATGGGTATATATACTCAAAACTCATCGTTTCCTAATGATTCTACTACGTTTTACCATTACGTTTATTCTTGAGGTTATCTCTAGGATATATATATGGTAAAAAATACTTTAAGATAGTGTGCATCCCTTTCCAACTTCTCATTTAGTAAATCACATTGGTAGCTTGAAATCAGCCATGATGGTAGTATTTACACCACAGAAACCAACAAATGTTGCAAATCAGGGCTTGATTTACTGTTCTGTTGATCATCCAGACTGGGATTTGGCAAACACTTTCTACAGAAGGTCAGACAAGTAAGTATTTTAGGTTTTGCAGTCCATACAGTCCCTGTCACAACCACCCAAGGCCACTGTGGCAGAGAGAGAGCATCCACAGACAAAATGTAGGTGAGTAGCACAGCTATGTTTCAATAACACTATTTTCAAAAACAGGGGCAGCCAGAATGGGCCTCTAAGGCTATACTCTGCTAATCCATAGTCTAGACTTAAAGTGATAGAGAAAATGTTCATGTATCTCAAACTTAAAAGCACGATGTAATATAGTATAGTCATTACACAGTACAGGGTACATAAAAATTGAAGAAATATTCTCCCAGTATTCTAAAACTATCATCCAGTTTAGCAAAAAGTCTCTCATGTCTTTGATGAGCCAGTGAAGTTCTAGGACACATCACAGCTATTTCTCTTTCATCCTACTTGTCAACATAAATAAAAATATCAACAGACACATGTCAGAACCACACTTTTAAAAAATATATGGATTTATTCTGAAATAATGAATGTGTCTCAATTTTTTGGTCAGGTGTAAAAACAATGTTTTTAAATTGGCTGATATATATAATCATTTAGACTTTTTTCTCTTCTTTTCCTTTTTTTCCTTTCTTAGATTCAGACATTAGAGCTTAGAACACTTACCTCTAGTACTTATTTTACTAATGTGCTGTAAAATTAGGATGCTTTGAGCTAGAGGTAACAGAAAATTTAATTCAACATGTCTTTAAACATAGGTTTCTTGGCTTACATAAGACATAAGTCTCATCTATGGCTCTGGTGTGTGGCTTCCTACTTGGGCTGGACCCAAGAAAACTGAAGCACTTCTGGACCACCCAACAACGTCCAAAGGAAGCACTTTTCCCACAATCCACAGCAAGCTTCTCCTCCATGCTTACTGGTGCAAACTGGGTCATATGACAATTTTTGAGCCAATCTCAGGCAAGGCAAATAGGCTTAACCACAGGGCCAACCTTGAGCTTGGCTGGGATCAGCTTCCCTTGAGACATGTGGACTGAGTTGGGCAGGACTGGACCCCTGAACAAAAGGGAGGAGGTGGAAAATGAATAATGAAAAGGTCACTGAAAGATAGCCACTACTATTTATTTTTCATTTAGCTTTTCTGTCAGGTCTTACTTCCTCGGCAGCTTGTATCTTAGCTGACAGTCGTTTGAAACTTTAGTACTAAAGAGTTGCTCAAAAAGTTTACAACTTGAAAAAATAATTGAAAAAAGTTTCATATATTTAACTATTGGGGTATTAATCACTGTGAGTAAAAAACTTGGAATCAAACTAAATGTTTAACAATGACTGAAGAAATTATGACATTAAAATGTCATAAATACATTTGACATAGTAAGATTTTCATGAAATATTGTATAGAGAAAAAAGCATGTAGTAAAATAGCATTTGTGTCAAATAATAAACCAAAGACAACCAGAGATTTATAAGGGAAAAAAAAAGCCAAGTTGTGTCCATTATCTTGGCAGGTGGAGGAACCCAAGTCAGTGAAGAAATCACTGAGTAGTTTGCTCATGGGGAAAGCAGGTTTTAGTGGTACCTGTACTAATTAAGCTTTGAAAACTAGCCTCCTAGAAATGATGGAACAATTCCATCGGTCTGTAAACAGATGGTAACAACAAAGCCCACAGCTCATTGATAAATATCTTTAATTAGTTACAGCAAGGGTCAAAGTTCATAGTCTTTAATCAACTTAATTATTTAGAACCAGTTGTGATGAAATGCAGCATTTAATTTTGATATCTCCTAGATGAGGGTAAAATTATTCTTTTATCACTATCAACCTGCATCAGTCAGCATCCAGCCAGGTGCACAAGAACCACACTAGCAGTTAAAATAGAGGGAATTTAAACCAGAGAACTGGATATACAAGAGATGAAAGAGTTGAGAAATCAGAAGATGAGATGACAGATTATCAAGGCCAGGAAGCTGCTACCCAGACCTTACAGCAGTGAAACAAAGGGAAAGGTGGTGACAGAAAAGCCCAAAAGCAGGTCGACTGGCAGAAACTAGGGCTTCAGTCATCTTGTCTCCCAGAAGCTGGAGGAGATGTTCCTCAAGGCAGAGAGAGGGAGACGGAAATACCCCAGCTTCTCCCTTTCTCCGGCCCTCCACTCTCTGAAACCCAGATGATGCGGTAATGGGGGAAAACAGAAATGCTGTCTGCAGTGCTCCCTCCATCCTTTCTATGTAGAGCAGAAGAAGGAGTGCATCTGATTGCAAATAGTTCTAAGCCTGGTACAGAGAACCTATTACGAACGTGTGAATGTACATAAATATACGTTTACAGGGATGCTTCTAGAAGTCCATCTATATGAAACAATGTTAGTCTTTTCTTTCTAGGTTATTTCTTTTCTATTTGATCATACTTTCTGAATTTTCTTCCATGACTATATGCTACTAAAGTTATGTTTTTAAAGATCACAAGTTGTTTTTAGGAATTAAGTATTTAAAAAGGAAGCAATTATTACAAACATTTGGTCAACAAATCATTGCTGCTTTCAAAAAAATCTACACTGTTATTTGTGCCCACATTGCCCAGAAGGCAAGTAGGTATAATCCATCAAGAGGCACAGTCACATTCCTCAGAGTGGAATATTTACAAGGACAAATTTTTCTTTTTGCTACTATAAGCTGTCTCTCATGATAAAACATGAAAACATTATTGTTCTAACAAATTCTCTCCTTACTCTAAGCAAAGCCCTCATCTCCTCCAGGGGTGAGGATTGGAAGTAAAGAAGTAGTTAAAGGGAAGATAATCTCATTCTGCCACAGTTTTAATGGTTCAAATACTCTCTTTCTCTGTTAAGAGTAGAGCATTAATTTCAAGATTATCACAAGGCTGGCAAGCAATTCTAAGATGCTGATGGATGAAGACTAAAGTTTAATGTACTGAGAGGTGACAGCTCAGTACACAGGAAGACAGAGGGAGCTACACAGCAGCGTGTGCAGGTTTGTGAATCCCCATGAACACTCCATGATACTGAGGGCACGAGGGGAGACAGGGTGGAACCCTGTGTGCTCTCCTTCACCGCTCTCAGAGTTTTCATAAACGTGTGGCCCTGCCTACTGTCTGCAGATGCTGCCCACCAGCTTACATGTCCAGTAGATACAAGTAACTATTACCAACCCCGATATATTCCCAAATGCCTTTGGATAGGTTGAGAGACTGAGTGAACTAAAAGTCAATATGCTTGGCATGCTACCCATTGGTATAACGCACATCCATCTTGGCTGTCCATTAAAATCACCAGGGAAGCTTTCTTAAATGACAATACCAAGGCCCCATGCCTAGAAACTGTGAATGGATGAGTCTTGTGTATACCTGGAGAATCCACAGTTCTAGATACTTGTCAGGTAGAGCCAGGGCTGAGGATCACAACCCAGAACCAGGCACTGATCTACCAAGAGTCTTTTCAGAAAGGGCTTCTTAATATGCACACGTGACTCTCCCACTGGGAATGAAATCACAGGTTCTCTGCCTCTCTTCCCCAAAGAAAATCTAAGTGGAACTTTCCAGTTGTTAACTTTAGATACTTTTAAAAAGCCATTTGCCTCACTATCACCCTCACTCAAAAGGAGGATTGAAGGAGCCCAGGCCTAGTTAGCCTGCTGTTGGGGCCAAAGATCCCAGAGTGGAGTGCAAGAAAGGGAAACCACTTACCCACTTCTCCAGCAGGTGTTTTGGCAGACTGCAGCTTTATTAAATTTTAGTTCTCAGATAAGACATGTCCATATTAAAATTTACACACACACACACACACACACACACACACAGATAAATCTTCTGGGCTTAGCCCAAGTTCTGCTTTGAATAATGGGCCCTTAACTACATCTCTTCCTTCATTTTACTGATGGAGAGGGTCACTTTGGTTTTCAACTTAAACGTCTCCTCTCGCAAGGAAGGGTCCCAGTTCCCCCTCAAGTTAAGTACAGCCCTTGGTCAGTAGTCCCAACACCCTCTCTGCTTCCTCTATCAGACCCCTTTCCACATGTCTTCCAGCGTCCTGGAATGACCCACCAGACACAAGTCCCTGAGAACAGAGAGTGCGCTCTCGTTCATCGTTGTTTCCCCAGTGCCGGGTACTAAATCACATTTCAAGGGAGATAATAGCTCTTCTTTCATCTTCATCAAGAGACTGCCATTTTTGGTAGGCACGGAGTCGAGTATCATAATTTCTCTTTCACGAAAACACATTCCACCTTAAGGACCATGACAGAACACGCATTCCTTCAAATTCACGCCACTGTCATCACGCCTAACAACACCTTCAGAACTGACTTGGAAGTTTGGACCAGGTCTAATAATTAAAAAAAAAAAAAGTCCT